>NC_083445.1:15777846-16032846 GCF_020745735.1 Hemiscyllium ocellatum | reverse complement strand
AGTGGAGTCGCAGGTAGATAGGATAGTGAAGGTGGTGTTTGGTATGCTTTCTTTTATTGGTCAGAGCATCGAGTACAGGAGTTGGGAGGTCATGTTGCAGCTGTACAGGACATTGGTTAGGCCACTGTTGGAATATTGCGTGCAATTCTCCTTCCTATCGGAGAGATGTTGTGAAACTTGTAAGGGTCCAGAAAAGATTTACAAGAATGCTGCCTGGGTTGGAGGATCTGAGCTACAGGGAGAGGCTGAACAGGTTGGGGCTATTTCCCCTGGAGCATTGGAGGCTAAGGGGTGACCTTATATAGGTTTACAAAATTATGAGGGGCATGGATAGGATAAATAGACAAAGTCAGTTCCCTGGGTCAGGGAGTCCAGAACTAGAGGGCATAGGTTTAGGGTGAGAGGGGAAAAATATATGAGACCTAAGGGGCAACTTTTTTCACGCAGAGGGTGGTACGCATATGGAATGAGCTGCCAGAGGATGTTATGGAGGCTGGTACAATTGCAACATTTAAGAGGCATTTGGATGGGTATATGAATAGGAAGGGTTTGGAGGGATATGGGCCGGGTGCTGGCAGGTGAGACTAGATTGGTTCGGGATATCTGGTCGGCATGGACGGGTTGAACCCAAGGATCTGTTTCCATGCTATACATCTCTATGACTCTAGTCTGGGTCATTTTTCACTGGAGGGCATGAGGTTGAGAGGTGACCTGATAGAAGTTTACAAAGTAATGAGAGATATAGAAAGAATTGATGTTAGTTGCCTTTTCTATAAGATGGGAAATTTTAAGACTGGGGGCACATTTTTAAGGGGATAAGAGAGAGATTTAAAAAAGACGTGAGACTTTTTTTTAAACTGAGAAGGTGGTTCGCATGTGGAATGAACTTTGAGGAAGTGGTGGATGTGTGTACAATTACAACATTTAAAAGACAATAGACAATAGGTGCAGGAGTAGGCCATTCAGCCCTTCGTGCCTGCACCGCCATTCAATATGATCATGGCTGATCATTCCTAATCAGTATCCGCTACCTGCCTTATCTCCATAACCCTTGATTCCACTATCTTTGAGCGCTCTATCCAACTCTTTCTTGAATGAATCCAGAGACTGGGTCCCCACTGCCCTCTGGGGCAGGGCATTTCACACAGCCACCACTCTCTGGGTGAAGAAGTTTCTCCTCATCTCGGTCCTAAATGGTCTATCCCGTATTTTTAAGCTGTGTCCTCTGGTTTGGCACTCACCAATCAGCAGAAACATGTTTCCTGATGCCAGAGTGTCCAATCCTTTCATAATCTTATACGTCTCAATCATATCCCCTCTCAGTCTTCTAAACTCAAGGGTATACAAGCCCAGTCGCTTCAGTCTTTCAGTGTAAGGTAATCCCTCCATTCCAGGAATTGACCTCGTGAATTGACCTACGCTGCACTCCCTCAATAGCCAGAATGTCTTTCCTCAAATTTGGAGACCAGAACTGCACACAGGTGTGGTCTCGACTCTAGTTAGAGTACATACTTCCTCCCAGGAACCGAACTGTAATCGTAGGTCACTAAACCAAACATATTTTTGAACTATTGTTAAAAAAAATGCCATTCACAGAAAAGACGTACATGCATCTTTAATCACATTTATTAATCACTCACCATTAATTGTGGAGTGCAAGAAACAGAGTGAAGCAGGGAATTTGGTGAATGAAGAAACCTTAAGAATAAATTTTTTGAAAAATCAATTCTTATATCAGTGAACTAAAAATTATTATTCAAGTTAAGTTTAAGTTTCTTCAGGCTAGGATAAACAAGCTTCTTTTGAAAAGAAGTTAATATTAGTTAAGTATGTGACTAAATCAATCTGGTTTACATCGTTGCATCAGAGCTGATTGCTGCAGTTAGTGTAGTACAGGGTCCAAGAGCTCTTCTGGTATTGTGGTAGTCTGGGTCAAGAGATCTGGGTTCAAGTCTCACCTATGCAAACCTGTGTCATAAATGTCTGAACAGATTAAGTTAAAATAATCAAGACAAGAGTCTGATTGCAACTTGCAAAGAGTGCAGTTGAATAGCCTGAAGTTGTAAGTTTCATGACAGTGTTAGAGGCAGGTAGCTTTTCTTTCTCAGTTTCCAGCATTTGAGTTGTACTTCAATATGGTGAAAAAGCTGATTGGTGAGGAACTGGTAAGATATTCTCTATAGTTTGTAAGGTTAATACATGGCAAGCAGCTTGCTCGAATGTCACCTCTGATAAGTGGGAAGTCCTGAAAATAGCAACATTATCCTTAACTAATACATGTGTGGGAAGTATCACTCACTGAAAAAACTTCAGCTTCAGGTTTTGGAATTCAAGGGGCTGCTAGAATCACTCTAGTGCTAATGTAAGGCAGAGAATTTAATGAATAGTGTGCTTCGAGAAGTATCCATACCACATATTAGGAGTGTATAGGCAAAGGGGGCACACAGGTGATCACCACACAAATGCAGGGTTACAGGAGTAGGTTAGGGGGGTGGATCTGAGTGGGATTCTCTTCAGTGTGGACCTGATGGGCTGAAATGCTCTGCTTCCACACTCAGGATTCTATGATGATTCTTTTTTTTGTGAAGGATGAATAGCCAAAGATTGTGGTCCACAAAAGAGCCAATGATGTAGGTAAGACGACAGATGAAGTTCTGAAAGCAGATTTAATGGACTTGGAAAACAAACAGTTAAGTAGAATCACAAGGTTACTCCCAGTACTACACACACTACTGAAAATAACAATGGGAAGATTGACCAATTGAACACATGTCTGAAGAATTGATACAGAAGGGATCAAATCTTATGATTCTAAGACATTGGGACATATTTTGGAGACAATGAGAACTGTACAAGATGGACAAAACTGAGACTGTCATCTTTACAGGGAGATTTACTGGGGTTGTTAGGAAGATGTAAACTAAATTAGCAGGTGTATGGGAATCGAAGAGCGAGTTCAGATTGGAAGGAAACAAAACTTAGTAGCAAGTAGTAGAGAAGTTGTAAGTGAAAATGGAAGGCAGACGAAACAAGGCAAACAGTTAAAAGGATCAGAATGCAGAATAATGTTAAGATGATAACGTTAAAGGCACTCTATATAAATGCACAGAGCAGTCACAAAAAGATAGAAGATTTTAGGTAAAATAACAGTAAATGAATATGATTTAATTGCCATTGCAGAAGCATGGTTACAGGTTGACTAGGCCTAGGAACTGAATATTCAGGGAGATTCATCATTTAAGAGGGATAGGTGAAAGGGATAATGAGGTGGGTTAGTTTTATTAATATGGGATGGATAAGTACATTTATGAGTGAGAATCTTAGATCAATGGGTCAAGGTGAAGAATCAATTTCAATGAAACTATTCATGTAACCATCCAGATGCCTTTCAAATGTTGTAATTGTACCAACCTCCACCACTTCCTCTGGCAGCTCATTCCATGCACTCACCACCATCTGCATGAAACACTTGCCTCTTAGGTCCCTTTTAAATCTTTCTCCTTTCACCTTAAATGCATGCCCTCTAGTTTTGGACTCCACTACCCTGGGAAAAGACTTTAGCTATTCATCCTATCTATGCTTCTCCTTATGTTAAAAATTTTAAGGCCATCCCTCAGCCTCCGACACCCCAGGAAAATATTGGTGGAAGTTGTTTATATGCCACCAAACTGTGGTTATGCTGGATATTATATAAATAATGTACTCAGTTATTATTGCAATAATGGGTTTCTTCAATTTACATATATACCAGATAATATTAATTAGAGTTAATGCTTTGTGGCTTAAAATCCTGGATTGTGTACAAGATAAATCTTTGGAGCAGAACGTTAAAGAATTGAATTCATTTTTCAATATAATTTTATTAATTCCTGGGAGATGTGGGTCACTGGCTGGGCCAGCAGTTTGTGCCCATTCCTAGCTGTCCTGAAGAAAATGGTGGTATGCAGGCGATTATAGAGTCATAGAATCAGTCAGCATGGAAACAGACCCTTCAGTCCAACTCATCCACATCAACCAGATAACCCAATCTGACCTAGTACATTTGTCAGCATTTGGCACATATCCTTCTAAAATCCCCCTATTCATATACCCATTGTGATGCCTTTTAAATGTTGTAACTGTATCTGCCTCCATCACTTCCTTGGGCAGCTCATGCCATACAAGCACTATGCTCTGTGTGAAAATGTTACCCCTCAGGTCGTCTTTAAATCTTTCTCCTCTCATCTTAAGCATCCATCCTGTGGGTTTGGATTCCCTCACCCTAGGAAAACGATCTTGGCTATTCACTCTATCCATGCCCCTTATGATTTTATAAACTTCTATAAGGTCACCCCTCAGTCTCCGATGCTCCAGGAAAAAAAATCCAGCCTTTCCCTGTAGCTCAAACCCTTCAGTCCTGGCAACATCCTTGTAAATCTTTTCTGCACTGTCTCAAGTTTAACAACATTCTTTCCACAAAAAGGTGATCAAACTGTACACAAAAGTGGCCTCACCAATGTTCCACATAGTCACATTACAGCCCAGCTCCTATACTTAATGTCCTGATCAATGAAGACAAGCATGTTAAACACCTTCTACACCAGCCTATCCATCTGTGACTCTGCTTTCAAAGAACAGTGTAACTGTATTCCAGGTCTCATTGTTTGGCAATACTTCCCAGGGGGTCTACCATTAACTGTATAAGTAATGTCGTGGTTTGCCTTTCCAAAATGAACCATCTCACATTTATCTTAATTAAACTTCATCTGCCACTCCTCAGCCCATTGGCTCATGTGATTAAGGTCCCATTGTACTGAGATATTCTTCTTCATTCTCCACTAAACAGCCTACTCTGCTGTCATCTCAAACTTACTAGCCATACCTCCTATGTTCACATCCAAATCAATTACACAAATGACATAAAGCAGTGGGCTTTGTGGCATACCACTGGTCACACACTTCCAGCCTAAAGTAAACAATCCTCCGCCGCCACCCTCTGCCTCCTACCTTCAAGCCAATTTTGTACTCAATTGGCTATTTCCCCTGAATCCCACATTGACTATCCCCAATCAGTCCTTGCTTTTCCAAATGCATATAAACAAATGGTTGAGTGTAGGATGACAAGGCATATGAGGAAAAACATTTCTAACCTAGATGGTCTGACTGAAGTTCACTACCCAGTTTGATGATACGGGTGGGTAACTTTGAACTAGTTAAATAGGTAGCTGGATGTGCATCTCAAAGTGTTATAATATGCAAGGCCATGGTCCAGATGCTGGAAGGTCTGATTAGAATTCCTTGGGACTTAGGCACAGTTGGCACAGTTATACTCCGTTTGAACGGCTTCTTTCTGTGTCATAAACGTTACTATGGCCTGAAGCTTGATAAGGCCACAGTGCCTCAGTGCACCTGTAAGACAGCAAGGGTAGAGTTGACAAGGGGACAGCAGTCACCACTGTCTCAGGTTTTTTTTAAGATCAGATTAGGTTACTTACAGTGTGGAAACAGGCCCTTCGGCCCAACAAGTCCACACCGACATGTAGGCCATGGACAGAATGGCCTACATCTGTTTGCTAGGTCAGCGGAAAATGGCAGCCAGGGATGAGTACGCATGCGAGATATTCGGCTGCACTACAAATCCCAGAAGGCCACGTGGATCATGTGCACGCGCAAACCCAAAGTGCGCCGGTGCTTTAACTGAAACGGGTTTCAAATGCGGCACGTGAACCAACGGCCTCCGCGGCCGCGGACGATACCTTCACTCGGACGAAGCCGTGAATCCCCAGAGACGGATCGCTGAGGCAGGCCGGCGGACGCTCCCGGCGCCGCCATTCGAAGGCCCGACCTCGCCTCCTGATGACCACCCAGGCCATACGCAGAAGGAACAAGCCGCCGGCCAGGGTCGTTAGCGTGTAGACTGCGATCCAGTAGGTGGCGGCGGCGGCAGCTAGCGCCACACGGCTGGGCAGCACCAGAAAATGTGACACCAGCTTCGCCATCTTGGCCGTGCTCGCGGCCACTTTGCCGCCCCTGCACGTTGGGCTGTCTGTGGTGATTGACAAGTACGACAGCCAATCAGCGCTGGGTGCGTGCCGTGCAGGTCCTGGAGCTCAAAAAAACTATCACAGGGCACGAGGTTATAGTTTAACAGGTTTAGTTTTAAAGCACTAGCTTCCGAAGCGCTGCACCTTCAGCAGGAGAGTAGGCAAGAGGCTGAAAGGTACAGCAAACCAGCCAGCATGAGGAAACAACATCTTTACAAATCTTTACTGCATCCTCTCAAGTTTAACATTTTTCCTGCAGAAGGGAGTCCGAAAGTGTACACAGTATCCGAAAGTGTACACAGTATCCGAAAGTGTACACAGTATCCGAAAGTGTACACAGTATCCGAAAGTGTACACAGTATCCGAAAGTGTACACAGTATCCGAAAGTGGCCTTAATGATGTCCTGCACAGACACAATGTGACATTGCAACTCCTAAAGTGGAGGGTGAGAGGCACCAGTGTTGGATAGGAGAGTACAAAAATCACAACACCAGGTTATAATCCAAAAAATTTATCGGGAAGCACTACATGGAGTGCTAAGCCTTCATCAGGTGATTGTGTCTTACAATCTTATACTGCATAATCGATAGCATAAAATTACAGTATAACAAATTATATATTGAAAGAGCTGCAAATGTGTTGCTGGTCAAAGCACAGCAGGTTAGGCAGCATCTCAGGAATAGAGAATTCGACGTTTCGAGCATAAGCCCTTCATGCTCGAAACGTCGAATTCTCTATTCCTGAGATGCTGCCTAACCTGCTGTGCTTTGACCAGCAACACATTTGCAGCTGTGATCTCCAGCATCTGCAGACCTCATTTTTTACTATATATTGAAAGAGCTGCAAATGTGTTGCTGGTCAAAGCACAGCAGGTTAGGCAGCATCTCAGGAATCCTGAGATGCTGCCTAACCTGCTGTGCTTTGACCAGCAACACATTTGCAGCTGTGATCTCCAGCATCTGCAGACCTCATTTTTTACTTATATATTGAAAGAGACCTGGATTGTTTGTTAAGTCGCTCATCGGTTTCAGTTCTGGGACGACACAACTAACAATGGTTAAAGTTCACTCGAGAATGTAACTTTTTTTTAAAAACCGTTTTGCGATTTACATACGAAAGAACTGAATCCAACAGTCATTCTAAAAGATGAGATGCTTAAAACAACCCAGGTCTTTTTCAATATATAATTTCAGTTACACACTATAAACTTTTGCTATGAAAGCTGTGCCATCAAGTATGACAAATGCCTTCCTCACCACACTATCTGACTGAGACTCCCCTTTTAAGGAACCTGCACCCCTAGGTCTCTGTTCAGCAACATGTGTCAGGGGCCTACCATTAACTAATCAAGTCCTGTCTTGGTTGGCCTTTCCAAAACGCAACACCTCACAAACACAAGCTGCCACTCTGAGAAGTCTTTTTCACTGTTGACTACACCAACTATTTTAATGTCATCTGCAAACTTACTAACCATGTCTCCTATATTCACATCCAAATCATTTATATAAATGACAAAGTGGACCCAGCATCGATACTTATGGCACAGTGCTGCTCACAGGCCACCAGTCTAAAAAGCAACCCTCTACTCTTGAATGAGAAATACAAAAATCTCTTCTCTAACTTCACACAAAGTTCAGGGAAACACCTGATCAGATCCCAGGGATTTATCTATTTATTTATAGGTTTTAAGACCTCCGGCAGCTCTTTCATAACATGAACTCTTTTCAAGACATCAGAGTTTATTTCCCCAAGTTACTCAGGTGTTTTCTTCTTCTCCACAGTAAATATTGATGCAAAATGTGTTTCGTATCTCACCAAATCTCCTGTGGCTCCACACACAGTTGACTTTAAGGGGCCTTATTCTCTCTCTCATTCATGTTTTGCCATTAACGTACATAGAGAATGTCTTCGGATCCTCATTAACTCTATTTGCTAATGCTACCATGTCCCCTTTTTGCCCTTCTGATTTCCCTCAGATATACTCCTACGGCCCTTCTATTCCTCCAGCTCCTTTCCTGCTGTCTATATCTAATAGAAGTCTCCTGCTTTTCCTTGATCAGACCCTTAATTTGTCTACTTATCCAGCATTCCCTGCACCCATCAGCCTTGTCCTCCAAACCAACAAAGTACTGGCTTCGAACTGTCTTCCCATTTTTAAAAACTTCCCAACTATCTCTACCTGGAAATAGCCTCCCCGAATCAATTTGTTTTAAAGTTCCTGTCTAAGACAGTCACAATTGGCCTTCATTCCAATTTCGAACTAACTTATTGATCAGTTCTGTCCTTTCTATAACTATTTTGAAAGTGAGAATTATGATCAATTGCCCTAAAGTGCTCCTCCCACTGACACCTCAGTCACTTGTCCTGCCTTATTTACCAAGAGGTCAAGTGTTGCTCCTTCTCTAATTGGTATATTCACATATTAAATAAGAAAGTTTTCTTGTACACACAAATTCCTCCCAATCCAAGCCCTTATTACAATGAAAACCCCATGGCTTTTAGTTAATGAGTAATTGGGACTTAGACTTCCAAGGGCTTTTCGATTGGAAGACTTGGTACAGAGGAGATAGTGATGACTGCAGATGCTGAGAAGTAAGAATCGATAAAGTGTGGCACTGAAAAAAGCACACCACATCCAGCAGAATCTGCGGAGTGAGAGGGTCAATGTTTTGAACTTAACTCTTCATCAGGACTGGGGGGGGGGGGGGGGGGGGGAAGGGGCTGAGAAATAATTAGGTGAGCAACCCTCTTCCCAGACTTGGTAGAGGTGCACAAAGGGTTTTTGCATTGGGGAACATTAGTGGTACGAGGCACCCAGCAAGACAAGAGGTTCTGCTTAATGAAGAAATGTGACAAATCATACAGCAGTAAAGGGGTCTTGGAAGTAAATGATGTTGAGGTGGACAGTACAGTGAGGGGCTTTAATTTGAGGGGAGAGTTGTGGGAAAAAGGGGAATTGGTTCTAAATAGGGACATGGAGTAAACAGGACTGAAGTACAGCAGGCCAGCATTGATAGGGAGATGGTCATTTTCTTTTTCAATATAAATTAGTGTGAAAGGTAACACTAAACCACAGAACAGGGTAATTCTTCATGGGAACAGGATAGAATTCATTCTAAGTTAGCTAGGTAATGATCTGCCTGCTCACAATGAGATTTTCACTGTTTACATAATTTCACGTGAGCTGTATTGTTAATCTCACACAATGTAGTCATAAACTGCTTAAATCCAAAAGATACATTTTTGAAGTGAAGTGGTGCTCCCTCAAGTGGACATTGAAGATCCCATTCACAATATTTTGAACAGTGGATTTCACAATGTCCTGTCTGATTCTTATCCATCATATCATCTAAATTATCAGCGTTCATATTTGTGAAAATTGACAAAGAACTCAATTCATTTTACAGCACTGTGGCAATAAGCAAGTTCGAGGTGAGAAATCCTGCAAGTAACTCACCTCCTGACTCCACAAACTTTGGCCACCGTGCAAATAAAAAGTATGCAGGTATATTCCCTACCTGTCTGGATAGGTGCAGCTCCAACAACACTCAAAGTTGACTTTTCAGGGTAAAGCAGCCAACTTGGCTGCACCACATCCACTCCCTCCACCACCAATGATCAGTAATGGCAGTGTGTACTATTTACAAGATGCTATGCAGAAATTCACCAAAATAAATCTTCAGACAGCACCTTACAAACCTGAGAAAAGGGCAGTAGATACACGGTAACAACCGTCTGCAAGTTCCCCTTCCAAGCCACTCTGTCCTGACTTCAAAATATAGTCACTGTTCCTTTACTATTGCTGGATCAAAATCCTGGAACTCTTCCTAATGGCAATGCAGGGTTTCCTACAACACACATACTACAAGGCTTCAAGGCAACAGCTCACCACCACTGTGTTTCGAGCAACTGGGCACAGGCAATAAATGCTGACCCATCCAGCAACACCCATATCCCACGTGTTTTTGTTTTAAACAAAGGTGAAATTGTTACATAAGATTCGAAAGTCTTCTGCAATCGTGATTCCCTAGTTAGGAACCATTAAGAAATGCTATATAGAATAGTGTTATATTTTTTAAAACATGGATATAAATTGTGATTACGTTTTAAAATACTTCTTAAAAAGTTGCGAGCTCAATTTCTCTCAAACAATGGGTAAAACATTAACAATTATCAAATTATGCATGTCAATAAAGCAAAAGCAATTATTTTGGTTTTAAAAGTAGTTCAGGAAAGGAACATTAAGAGATTTTTAGAAGTAATCCAAGTGGGGAAAAAAGATATTTTAGAGACTACCAGGAAAACGTAGGTGCTCCGAATGAATAAACCCTTCATCAAGATGAAAATAAAGCAATGAAAACATGAGATCGGCCACAGTACAAATTCTGCATCTTACATCAAAATGTTGCAAAGTAGTGGTTTTGATTAGAGAAATGGCAGAGGCAGTCCATTACAAACAAACAGATTTAATAGATGTAATACACGACATCACATCCTAGATGGAAATGTGCTGTGTTTCACAACTGGAAACAAATTGGAATTTTGATAATTCATGAAAACATTTGGTACAATATACAGAGACAGGAAATATTAGGAGTATGACAGTGTTGCTTAATTCTAAAATTATATCTAGCCTTTTGTGAAAACACATGGCAAAGTAATAATCACAAAAATATGCTGCAAGATTTAAGAACTTAAGAGATGAAACCTTTGAAAAGGTAGCTGCCTACATTTGATTTATGGTTCTTAGCAAATAAAGTAAGTGCAGTACAATGATCTCAATTTCAAGAGCCAAGCAGGGCAGACAATATAGCTTGGCTTTATGAAATAAAAATTGGAAATGCCTGTTTGGCAACTGGAGACAGAAACATGTAGTTAGCATATCAGGTTAATGTTTATCAGAAATGATGGAAGATCGAATCAAATGCACCACAGCTGGGTAACAGAACAGGAAGGAAAGTTCATGAAAATAACCATGGAAGTTGGTGGGTTTGGGCATTTGTAGGTAGCCAATTAGTTTCCTAAAATAATTTGAAATAACCCTCAACTGAAGTTATGCTTTTGAGCAGTTCGGCTATGGTGCCTCTATCTTCAACCTGCCATCTTAGCTTGCATCTTGGACAAGTTACCAGTGGTTTCTTACATGATCAAGAGGAGACAATTGTGGCGGAAATTGAAGAGGTAGAGATCACTGACAGACACACTGAGTGAGCTTTAACCGAAGGTTACCAATCATTTCATCTACAGCTGTATAACTAGCATAAATATCCTAGGGAAAGGATTAAATATAATCAGCCCCTGTGTTACCAGCAGTAATGGATAGAAATCTACAAGCACTAGGTCTGGCTCAGTCATGATGCTGATCACACCTGAACAGTACAACACACAGTTTAGTGAGTGTTTAATAGACAAGGAGCAAGACAGCTCTGGGTGCACATTGAATTACCATCAAGGTGAAGATAGTTGCAGGGAAGAAGGGACAAACAGAAGAAATGTAACCTATTCCTTCTTTTGTCAATCAGGACATTCTCTTAGGAACAATTGGTCCCAAGTGTTGAACCATATCCAAGAATTCAGTGTGCAACTCTGGACTTCTAGCCTTTTTTAAATCTTCATTTCTTAACTTCTACTTATGACTTGTGGGTGAAGGAAATGACCTTGCATTTCTTGTTTGCTCTGTCTGATCATCCTAATGATCACAAGCAGTCTTAAAGATCACAAAGTTGAAATTCACAGACACAGGCACTCTGACACGGAGTCATTCTTATCAAGAGCATTCAAAACAAAAACAATATTTGTTCACAACTTGCAGCCAAGGTTATATGAATTACAGTCTGTACAAGTAGTATCAAAAACAGCCCATGTTCTGTATTATAATTCTTGCAGTGTCAAATTTCTAATTTTAAAGAGGAACAGATTTAGTTATTCCCATTTTCTTGGGGAATATTATTTATTTCAAACTTCCTTCGTGTCCCCACACATCTCTTTCTGGTGCATTAATAATTATTGGTGCCATTTCAAATTCTTGTTTAAACTACAGAAATTAGTCAATTTTGCTTCCAGTTTCACCCTTCTAACTGCCTGGTTCGATTTCTCACTTCCCTCCTTTGTCTCCATTTCCAGGGACAGACTATCTACTAATATTCATTATGAACCTACCAACTCCTACTGCTATCTAAACTTGATCCCGCTTTTTGCAATGATGCCATTTCATTCTCGGAGTTTCGAGATCTGTCATATCAATTCCAAAGGATAGCACTGGCAATGATTCCACTGTTGTGAAAGGTCTTCCTTTTTTTCCCCAAAATGATTATCTTCTTCCAGTCCCTTCTGATGAGCAGAACCCTCAACTGTATTTGTGCTCTCTCTCTCACTTCTGCCTTCACCTTTCTCCTTTTAAAAACGACAATGGAAACAGTGCTCAATTTCTACCATCTTCATTCAAATGATCATCCTGTCCCACCCATCAGCATTTCTAAAGGATTGGTGCCTCTGAGACCCATGGTGCACTCTTATCACCTGCAATCCCTCATTGTTCTTGAAATCATAGTTGGTGTAACACTCTCTTTTTATCCTCTCTTCTGACTCCCATGACTTAGTTGCACTTCTTTCAATCTAAGATAGGTATATTATTCTTCGAAATTTGCATCACAGATTTCCATCAAGGTGGTTAAGGAGGTTTTAGCATGCTTGCCTTCATTGCTCAGACCTTTGGGTCTACGAGTTGGGACATCATATGGAGGTCGTACAGGACATTGATGAGGGCTCTTCTGGAGTACTGTGCGCCATTCTGGTCACCCTGCTATAGGAATATTAGCAAATTAGACAGGGTTCAGAAAATACTTACCAGGACATTGCCAGGAATGAAGGGTTTGAGTTTTAAAATAGGCTGAGACGTTTTTTTAAACTGAAGCATAGGTACAGTTACATTTAAGACATTTGGATAAGTACATGAATAGGGAAGATTTGGAGGGATATGGGCCAAATACAGGCAAGTTGAACTGGTTTTGCCGTTTCCCAACTCTCCCCCTCTTACTCTCCTAACTTTCCCTCTGCTCTACTCGTTGCAGTAGGAAGAGGGGAGCATTATATACCCTATCACTTTTCCCACATATTCAGTTCTGGAGTGTAAAGTTTAACTGTTGCTTTCTCCACAGTTATGTCTAGACCTAGGTTTCTCTAGCACTCCAGGACATTTATAACATGTACTTCTCGTAAAATATTGCTGATTAATTAATCAGAAGTGCCCCAGATAAAAAATAAGAACCTTTTCATATTATTCTTCAGGGAGCAAGAAGAGATTTTCTCAATGAGTCTTAAAGAAAAAGTTGCCCCATTCTGTTTGTCTTTGCACAAGAAAGTAATGTTTCCCAACTTTGCAGTTTGTCAGACAGCAAACTGTATCGATGATCAGAGCCAAGCAGAACTTGACTGAACTGTTAGTAGTATATATATCCCCATATTACATTGCTTGTCAAATCGCTCTATAGAATGAGGCCAATTCTGGTGCATTAGAGATGACCAGAGTGGAAAACAAAAGCAGCAGAGGAACTTATCCAGTATTCTGACTTAGCAATCAGCTTAAATTCTTAGCAATAATCTTTGCATCCAATGGAATTTGACCTCTCATTTGTCCCACCTCCCCCCGCCCCACCAAATTATTTAATAATAAATGGATAAGTTGTGTTTAACTTCATTTTTTTTTAAATGGGATAAGCATCAGAAGAATTCTGTTGCATTAACATTTTTATTCATTCATACCAAGATAGATGTTAGCAATACTCCTTTTGGAAAATCATGGATTCTTTTACATCAACGTATTGTTCAACACTGGACAAGAAATAGAAGTTAAACGTTTGTCAATGATATTGTATAAAATATGGTAACTGCTATAAATAAATGTATTTGTAGATGTTCTAACTTTGTTCATTCTAGGGTGTTCACGATGCCAAACTGTATACCTTATCGTCTCCTCTTCCTCTTGCCCCACCCCCAAAACCAAGAACTTCAAAAAAGCTACTGATTACATAGTAGTAATCAATAAATTTCTGCTTTCCAGGTTAGTATTTTGAAAGCAGGCTAGCATGTATTTGCATAAAGTGGTTGCCACAATCCCAAATCTTAGCCTCTGCCATGGCTCCACTTGATTTCTGCAACAGTTGCACAATTCAATCACATTATTCCAAACTGGTATTACATTTATTCTATGTTCAGTAAAAACATTTATTTCAACAATAACTGCACAAAAAAAGTAGTAATTCAAGTGGAAAAATCTCGCAATTTCTTTCTACAAATCTGAAGAGTTTAATACAAGCATTTTCATATTCAACATAATTAGAGAACTTGGGAATTTGAGTACATGAGTGACATTGTCATTTGTTTTACATTAAAAAAGGCTGATTGTACTATCTAATTACTAGTTTACATCACATTATGATGCTTTCAATCCTTGCAAGTCTAAACTATCACAAAACAAACATTAAATAACGTAAAAATGTGTGTGTTGAGCATACAAACTCGAGAAAAGGACTGTAAATGCCTCTGGCAGATATTCAAAAAACAAAACAATTGCATATCATTGAACAATTCATTTTCTCTCTTTCAAGTGTGTGGCGGGGGGGGGGGGGGTCAGAATTCACAAGAACTGAGGAACCAAAAACAAAAATATTATGGAAAAAGATGACTGGAATACAAACTATAAACAATTTGTGTACAGTTGTGTATTAGAACAGAATGAGTATCACCTACTCTGACCAAAATGTCAATAAACAATGAATAATATTTAGCAATGTTAGAAGACAGTCTAAAACCAATGCAAAATCAATCATTGCTATGTTTTACCAAATATTTTGTTCTCTGCATACATTAATGTACATAGTATCATTTTTTCCACAACCCAAATGTGTCCATTTGTTTCAAACAATTGCAATCCTGTGTATGTTGCAGAGCTAATCAGTTCAAAAACATATTTTTGTCAATACCAATGTGTTCAAAGTACTTACTGTACAGAGCTTGAGTGAACACATCTCCTATAGGTGAGAGTGCTGGCTTATTGATTTCCCCAGAATTCTCAATTGTCATTGGTGACTTAAGCCAATATTTGCAACTAACTCTCAGAGGCACCCCAAAAATCAGATAGTTTTCTTCTCTCCAAAGTTGTCTTGAGGATGTTGTGAAATGTAATGGCAATGTAACTGGAAGCAATTGCCAGACTTTGATGTTGTTACATTCCATTACAAAATGCAATGACAGTTTGGAATATTATACTCAAAATTAATTCCTTCCTTAGCAATTAGCTTTAAATTATACATACTGGAGGAGAACTGACCATGAAGGTACATTCCCCTTTAGAATATGCAGGGGTTTGGTGCCTTTAATACACAACAGTTAAGCCAGAGATTCAAAGAATATTTATTTTCTGGTAACCCAGACTGGTGAAATGCAGTTTTTCTACTATGTATTGGATGAATAAGCTAGTCACTCTTGGCTACACAGTAAAACATTTTACAATCATTAGCCATTGCAATTACCATCCATTTTATCATTATGTTTTTGATAAAGCAAACCAGGTTTATAAAATCAATAATATCCAGCTTCAATACAAAAACCAGTTGCATCTGCAGTTTGGCAATAATTGGTGAGCTATTATTTGGATTTTTTTTTCCAAACCTAAGCTCCTAGAATACCTAAGACAGGATTTAGGTAGCTTTCGTGAGGGCTGAAGCCACTTCAAAATACAATAAACTAGCTGCTAGTTTATTGCCTGTATTCTGAAATACAACTGATTTCTGACTATTTTCACAACTGCTGCTCAAAAATAAGTGCAACACCCGCAAGCCCTCATTTTCCAATGAAGTGTTAATGGGTGATCAAAAAGGTGCAACAGATGAGTGCTCTGCAAGCACAGCGTAGGAGGGAATTCTTAACAGTACGGTACAACTGTTACGTTTGACAAAATATTAGAACTGTATAAACCAACTGGAATCCTAATCAGTGATCAGACAGAACTTTGGGGGCACCTTCCAATGCAGCAATGCTTCAGTCCCTGATTGTCATTGCTTGTTTAAAGTGCTGGCAGACCACTTACAACTTATAATGAAACATTTCATTCATTTACATGAATCTCCAGATGTAAATTTCAAAGGACTTCGCTCTATTTTAATGTTGAGCAACTAATTAGGTAAAAGTCCAGTACAAATCTCCATTCAACAAATGCTTAATAAGCTCTTTTGATTGCAAGTCTGCTTTTAAGCAAGCATAATGACTCAAAGCTGTTGGAAATTATTAAGTCACCAGTGAGAAAAACAAATGGTTTAAGGCCAAAGAGAAAATGCCATTTCTGAATTTTTACTAAGTTATGAACACTGTGAAGTCAAACTTCAGTAAATCTGTACAGAAATCTCTCAGATGGTCAACAATTATACTCAAGTAGCTTTAATAATTGAGTATTGTCTGTATCTGGCTTGGTTGCTTTGGACTAATTGCATTTTTGAATGTTGGCTAAGCAGTTAAGTATCAACAGGAATCCTATTTCACACAAATAGAACACATTTTGTCAATTTTCATCTGAAGTACTGGATAAGCTCAAGTCCACAGTTTTCCAGAAGCAAAAAAGTGTGGTGGTTGAGAATAGCAGCTTAATAAGGAATTGTTTTTTTGAAAAAATGAGTACCTGAATTAAATATTGGATACTCTGTCTCAAAAACAGAGGAAATACTCTGATTTACTCAATTTTGTTCCATCTTAAGTTAAAATCCAAACTGCATATGTTGCAAATATAAGTGTACAGTAATCATATTTTAAGGAAAGATCCAGACACAACATCAAAGTTTGGAAAACACTAGCAGCAACTCCTATTTGATCAACCACTAAAAGTGTTTAAAAGCACAAAGTCATCTTTTACTACTCGAAAAGAGCCTCAGCATTGATAAGTATACATAAACTCAAGTGTGAAAAGCACTTCCTAAATTCTTAAAGTAGCAACCAATTGTGTAATCATAGCTGTGTTGTTCCTTGGGACAAGGACACTGCAACCCCTCCACCTCAAACAAAAACCTTCACATTATGCACATCTAACACATCTGAGTTTTATAAAATTCCAATGCTGAAAAAAAGACAAACTATACAGGAATGGAAAGAAAATGGGACTTTTTTCTTCCTTGAGAGCAGAGGTCAAGGGGAAATTTAAGACATTTAAACATAAGGAAGCCTTTTAAATGAACACTAAAGGGTTCTAACTATGGGACAGATTGAAGATAATTTGCACAAGGTATATGCAGCATTTATTTTTTTACATATAAAGGGTGCACCATGATTTCATACCAAACTTCCAATTAAGAAACCCTCGCTCAAAGCTTCCCAAATATACATGTTGCAGAACTGACATATTAAGCTAAGTTTAAGTGAAGATTTGAAAGAAAATCTAAACATTTCTAAAGCACATTAATTTTGTTGGAAACAAAATAAAAAAAAAATTATTGCTGTGCTGCCCATGACTAAAACCATCTGAAATACTTGAACAAGTAGCAATTTATATAGATGCCTTGTTTGCAGGAGCAACAAAATGCACACCTTTTGAGAATCAGTTCTGTATTTTAAATTCAACTACCCAAAACAGACATACTTAAAACTAATTTTTGAACATATCCCCTTCTTTTGCTCAAAACTACTCCATGATATATTAATGGAGAGTAAATCATCAAATTGATGCTTTGAAGATCAAACAGATTGTAGCAATTGTAATTTATCAGCATATTTTGGGGGGTTTGAAGTTCCTTCAACAGTTAACACCACTTTCTCCAACTGGATAACATACAACAGTTGAGCTTCTGTGAATATTCACAGGAGTTCCCTTCCTCCTCCCTCCCCACCAAAATTAAATATACGAGGCAAGCTTCCATTTCACTCAATGTTATGTCTTCATTAATTCGTGTAGAATCCATTGAACCACAGTTCAAAGGATGAAAAGACCACTCAGCCCATCATGACTGACCAACTCCTCACTAATCAAAAGCCAATTCTCCAACAAAGTCATTTGCACACATTTCATAATCTTGTGTCTGAATACAATAGTTGGTATTATCTGAAGCAGGCCATTTAAGAATATGCATCTTTGTATTTACAGGAATTCTCAGAGGAAGGCTCCAATAGAAAAATATGCGTCGTTTTATACAGTTGCACTGACATCATTAAATTTTAATGTTGGAAGACAGAGAACTGTCATATCTAAAACAAAAAGACCACATTTGAAAGTAATGTTGGACCCATCAGCTCAATCTTCAGGTTTTTCATGTTATCGCGTCATCCAAACAAGCATTTTTATCCATCCCATCAAGCTACTCCAAGTAACTATCTACAAGCCTTAAAGATGGGGAGCCAAAGCAGAAATATTGACTATTTACAGGCATTGTGTACAGGCTCAATTTTAGGTAAGGGAAAATAATGTATTCTTGCCTTAAGATGCATCATCGTTATGATGATCATTAGCACACACTCCAAAACAGTGACAATTAAAAGAACACCATTGGAAACCATCTCTGGTTTAAAAAAATAAGACGCCAGCATATTGTATAAAAGGTGTGTTTATTCAATAATCGATACAGACCAAATGCAATTTTTCTGCCTTTCAGTGAAACTGATTCTAAACCGAGGTACTTGCCAACACTGGATCTGCTGGTACTGTATAGTGGGTATTTTGGCACATTAAAATGTTCATTTTAAAAAAAGGAAAAAAGGTTAAAAACAGCTGAAAAAATAAAATTATATTTAAAGGCAAAGACGAGGAATGGTACATTAATTTAAATCTTGCCATATAATAATAAAACAATCACTCGTCTAATTCTTGCTGCGGAGTTTAACTAGGAGAGCCAGCACTTCACTTGATGCTTTTAGCAAATACGAATGAGACACTTGCACAGAAACAGCTTGTATATTTTGTACACCCCTCTGAAGGAGAAGGAAAGAAAGCCCAGAATCGACCAGTTAGTTAAAAGATAAAACTCACGCACCTGGGCCTCCAAAGAGTATTGAAAGTCTGCTACATGAATAAAGTAAGTGTTTAATTACAGAAAACATTTAACAAGTTTTAAGCGTCACACCAACTATACCCACTATACAGCATCGATCGAACACTATTCGAGGGCGGCTTAAACCTCTGGTTATTTGCAGAAAAGAAAGTCAGCTCTTGTATCTCTACTATTCAGAGGGACAACAGTACAAAACAGTTTCAGCAGTGCCATTCAACATTCGTATCTCCTGAGGTAACGAGACAAACAATTTCACCTACTTTGGTTGGTAGTCCAGCTTTGATCCCAAACACTGCAGAAAAGAAATTTAAAACAAGAAAAACAACAAAGTTTTTGATGGGACTGCTGTTTTAACTCATAACCTCTGACATACGATTATTTTTTTTCCCTTTTTTGTATTGTCATAACCATCACATGGCTTGTCAGAACACACTGAGCCTAGTAACTGGAAACTCTGTAGATAAACAAAATCCGCAGACAGCACTATGCACTGTAAAAAAAAAGTAATGAACACAAAGTCGCACTGCTTAAATAGTCTATCCAGATTATACTGTTGTGACTTAGTGAAGGGCCCGGTTTTCCCAATTACAAAGGTATTCACCCAATCTGTGTTTTTTAAATATATCATGTCTTCACCCTCTTCTCCTCTTATTAGCAGTGAAGGAGACTCACTAGATTTACAGAACCAACGCAGAGAAACCGTTTCGCAAACAGGGCCCTCACACGGCAACAGTGAAACCCTGTTTGATTGGATACATCAGAATGTTACTGTGTCTTTTCTTACATAGTGAAGGAGCTTGGCGAGGACAGCCTTGCAGCTAACGGGTACAACCCCCCCTCCCCCCCTTTACAGTAGTATCATTCGGAAAGCTGGATGCACAGTTGTGCACGTGTTTTCTACACAACATCGATAAGTTTTGTTTTGTCTATTTGTTCATTCCTATATTGTGGGTTAAATGTAAGGCAGACTTCTGTCCATCCATGTCCGTCCATCCATTCAAGGCATTGACTGAATGATTCGCTCACTCACTGGGTCACACATGCAGAAAGACCGTGCACCAAGAACCTGGCTGAAACACTACGGTGCCACGTAACTCATGGAAAACAGTTTCGTAGTACTTTCAAGAGTCAGGATATCCAGCATCAGGAGGCCCTTAGAAGAGATTCTCTTCAAATATTGCCATTAAGTCGCTCTGAAAATTCATGTCAATTGTAGCTGCCATCTAAATCAAAGAAAAGATGCAACATTTTAGCTTGCATAGTTTAATTATATTCTTAGCCATTTAAAGCAGGGTTAAATTACATACAATGGCACATTGTATTGGTACGCCCAAGCCAATATTAGTCAACAGAAGATATTAAAGGATATGGTTAAAGTCAGATATATACAGCTTTCTTTCACTATCATGGAATTGGACATCGTTCCATCACTAACTTCAGATTGTTCAGTTCAGAGTTCAACCATGATTGCAATGAATGGCATGGGACAGGCTCGAAAGGCTAACTGGGATCACCCAACATCAATAAACAGTTCAGGATTTGCTCAGAACTCCAAATGTAGTATAGACCTGCAGCAGGGTCCAGATTATTCTAGACTGCTTTTCTAAATTCAAAAACACAATGGAAAAAGCCTGCAGAAAACAGTGTAGGATGCATTAGGACTCAGAGGGGAATCATTTCACAACAAAGCACCAAAAGGTCTTTGTAATAGAAACAACCAGAGCTACAGCCCTTTTCTCAGATTAACCCCTTTCACTAATGATGAAATTCAGGTATCATTTACCTGTTAAAGAGTCTCTACTGCCTTGTGCCTTATACAGAACTTCATCAGTGCCAAAGATTAACTGATTTAACTAGCTGCCAAATTACTAAAACACCTCACTGTTTCAGAGAATAACATTTCAAAGAAAAGCATTTCCACATTATACAGAAAACACAAATCCTGGCAAGCCAAGATTGAAACAGAAATACTACCCGGTCCATATAGGAAAAATAGACCTCACATTCCCCTTGGAGCTTATATTAATCCCCCTTCTGTGGTATCATACCTAGCCTCTTACTCAGGCCAAGTTTTAAAATCGTGCACAAAGTGAAAAGAAAATCAGCATGAATTAGCCTTAATTGTGTCTCCCCCAAATGTAGGACCTCAGTAATGAGCATCGCTGCCTTACAGCACCAAGTACCCAGGTTCAATTCCACTCTCAGGTGACTGTCTGTGTGCAGTTTGCACATTGTTCCAGTGTCTGCGTGAGCATCCTCTGGATACACTGGTTTCCTCCCACAGTCCAAAGATGTGCAGGCTAGGTGGATTGATCATATTAAATTACCCATAGTGTAAAGGGATGTGTAGGTAAGGTTGATTAGCCATGAGAAAAAGCAGGGTTGTAAGGTGAGGATGGGTTTGGGGCAAAGGCACTTTGGAGGGTTGGTGTGGATTCAATGAGCCGAAAGCCCTGCTTCTATGAAGCAGTTAGGTAATCTGCGCTTTGGAATATCCTGACAAACCCGATGGGTATAAAAACAAGAACATGTTAAAAGAATCCTGAAAGGTTGGTTTCAATTCAACGAAGTTGCAGTAATTTATTCCACACAATGAAATATTGTGTACACACTGTCACTACATATTAAAATCTGAGGAAAATACAAATTTGAAGTCACTGCAAGGAAAAGTGGTGTGAAAATGGAATAAACTGATTGAATCCAAGGCAAAGAAATTCACACTTAGCCCAATTTTGATGGATCACTTCACACCTTTCCCAGCTATATTGTCAAAATCTTCCAAGCTTAATTACATCTGTTTTTTTAAAAAGAACTAACACGTCATTTTAAAACTCAAATCATCAGCACAGCATGGTGAAGTCGAAATTCAGATGTTAATGCATTTCATGAAAGAGCAGCAGCTAATTTAAAAATAAACCTTTGTAGAATTAATTTCTGACACTTGCAAGATTATTATTTCAGGAAGCTGGAGGCCTATCATCACTACTCAGCGGTTTTTGGGACATATTCAGTGGCTACTAAAAGAACTACATGGTACTGGAATAAATGGCAAAGTTGAATACTCTGATTTGCACATGTCCACTTCAGAGGAGGGGTTAGTAGATTACAATCAGGAGCAGAAAAGTCAAGCTAGTTTTTAAATCTAAAATTCTAGCTCAGGTATATCCAATCTCAACTGCAGCAACAGTAACCACCACCGCATTTAGACGAAGTAAATACAAACTAACAACAAACAAATCAGATTTCAACTTGGAGTCAAGACCGATCTTTATGAAATACGACAGAAACATACCGCTTCCTTCCGCCTTCTTTCCTGCTCTCGCTTCCTTGCGAGCTCTCGCTGCTGATCCAGCATAGATTGTGAAGTTGGCTGAGAGCTCTGTTGTTGTTGCTGCTGCTGCTGCTGTTGTTGTTGTTGCTGCTGTTGTTGCTGATGCTGCTGCTGTCTTCTTGCCTCCTCGTGAGCTCTCCGAGCACACTCTAAAGCATCCTCTTCATCTCGGCCTCTGCACTCAGAAGCAAAACACTGTCAAAACCAGCCAAAAGAGACAGGGCCGTTGAAATCGCACTCTTTAGTCACAACAGTTGTGGTCATCAGGTTAATAATATACCCAACCAATAACCGAAGATTTGCTGTTGTAGGGAATCTAACAGCACTCGCCATTAATTAGAAGTGTCATGAGGCAAGGAACTGGGAATGCAAGCTCAATGCCAGTAAGAAAGGTGGACACCCAACTCAATCTTTCCAGGAACATCAGACAACATTTGCTAAGCTGCTTTTTTGATCCATTGCAGGTATACCCAATGACATCAGGTAAAGAATTTCAGGATTTTGACTCATGACTCATGGAACAGCAATATAGTTCCAAGTCAAGAGGGTGTGGAGGTGACAGTGTTGAATTGGTGTGGACAGACTTGTGAAGAGTATTTCATCACACTCTTGACTTGAGCTTTGTCGATACTGAACAGGCATTAGGGAGTCAAGGGCTGAGTCATATGGCAAATATTCCTATCCTCTGATCTGTTCTAGCCACTGTAGCTACATAGCTGGTCTAGTTCAATGGCAACCTCAGGATATTGATACTTCAGGAATTCAGAAATGGCAATGCCATTTAAAAAAGGTTACATTTTCTCTTGCTAGAGATGATTATTACTTGGCACATCAGTGGTGGCAAAGCTGCTTGCCACTGATCAGCCCAAGCCTGGATATTATTTAGATCTTGCTGTATGTGGTCAAAACCTGTTTCAGAAACAAAGGAGTTGCAAGGGACATTGAGCATTTGTACAATCATAAGCAAAATCCCCACTTCAAGCTTTATGGATGGCCTAAGACATCTCCTTAACCAGCCAGACAGAAGTGAAATTAATGGCAAAGAGCAATCAATAGTGAAGTCTATTTTCCTTTCAGAATATGAAGGACAGAAACGACGGGAAGGACAGAAACGACGGGAAGGACAGAAACGACGGGAAGGACAGAAACGACGGGAAGGACAGAAACGACGGGAAGGACAGAAACGACGGGAAGGACAGAAACGACGGGAAGGACAGAAACGACGGGAAGGACAGAAACGACGGGAAGGACAGAAACGACGGGAAGGACAGAAACGACGGGAAGGACAGAAACGACGGGAAGGACAGAAACGACGGGAAGGACAGAAACGACGGGAAGGACAGAAACGACGGGAAGGACAGAAACGACGGGAAGGACAGAAACGACGGGAAGGACAGAAACGACGGGAAGGACAGAAACGACGGGAAGGACAGAAACGACGGGAAGGACAGAAACGACGGGAAGGACAGAAACGACGGGAAGGACAGAAACGACGGGAAGGACAGAAACGACGGGAAGGACAGAAACGACGGGAAGGACAGAAACGACGGGAAGGACAGAAACGAGCAAAGAAAGTTACTTTTTTAAATAATCGTCCAACTAAATCTGAAGGAATGTCTATCCACACAGATTTTTATACACAACAGCCAAGTAAATTGATTTGCACTATTTAACAAATCACTATTTAAAATGCTCCCAGACTGAAACAGAAAGACACCTTCACAGCTACCATATAAATGGTAAAATTCCAAACCCTTTAAGGTATGCAGACAACCCAATGCTGTTTGCATGAATCTAACAGCAGAGTCACACATCTGAGAAGCTAGGCTTCAAATAAGTTTAACCAAACATCTAACATCCCACCTAAACTGCTCTACATCATGCACAGTAGCCTCACCCACACACTTTTAAAGGAAAATCTGAGACAGCATGCTCCAAATCTCTGGCTGCAACCTTTGATATGGAATGCAAGTCAGTAATGAGCCTGAAGGTGCATCACTGTGCATTTAACACCACAAGACAAGGAAGAAAGCTGATGAGCCAGAAATCTTCCCTCCTCTTGACAGTCCTCAGCACAAAGGTTTCTTCTTCCGCACTACAAGTCTTCCTGACAGCATTGTGTGCTCAAGATTCACCAATCCATTAGTGTTAGCAGGTTCAGAGGAAATAAAAATCTTGGTGACCGGTTCAAACATGGATGAGAACACCGGAAGTAAGCATTTGCAGCCAACTGCAGGCATTGCATGTGAACTTTGTTCATATTTGACAATGTAACCAAGGCATTACACAAGTTTAATAATTCTATTAAACCGAAGAGTTAGGCTTGCCTTTGTCTCTCCTGTTCCATTCGGAGTCGCTCTTTCTCCGCTGCCTCCTGCTGCATTTTACGGAATTCCTCTTGTGCTTTCAGTGCCTTTTCTCTCTCCTCCTTCTCCCGTGCTGCTCGGCGAAATTGCTCAAAGCTGTCGCTCGAAGATTTTGCCGTGGATGAAGGATTAGAAGGAGCCTTTGTTACCAGACTTGCCCAAGAGCCCATGTTCTTGATCTTAAGATCCTAAAGTACGTGTCCACAAAGAATACAGAACTGTAAACAAGTTTTCAAGGTGTGGATAACTCAAAGGAACTGAACAATAATAAACTAGCACTATTTAGATTTCAAAAAATAACTTTACAGGCACTAAAGGGAAGAAACGTCATAAAATGTAACATGAAACCTTTGCAGAGTTTTTAAAACAATAATTGGGAAATGCTCACATATATAGACATGTTAATGAGCACTAACACATAGCAATTGCACAACATAATTAAGAGATGACAGTACAGGGGACAAGTGTGGACTGGGAAAAGAGTTCAGCAGAAACAATAGTTGAAGAACAATGGCAGACATTGAAGAAAATAGGTCATGATATCTGTTCTGCATGGACGGGTTGGGCTGAAGGGTCTGTTTCCGTGTACATCTCTACGACTCTGACTCTCCAATAAAGATCGCAATGAAGGTACACGCAAAGGGATACGCAAGTCACAGTTAACCAAGGAAAGATAAGGACAGTATCAAACTGAAAAAAAACATGAATCTAATCTTTGCCACACTGCAAGCCAAAGTATTGAAAATTTTCAAAGGCAGATGATGGCCAAAAAAAAAAAGAAAATAGCAGCTAACAAAGAAAATGGAGAGTAAGAGCTTGTTTAACTACCTAATAAGTTAGAGTGTACTAATATGATCATTGTCCCCTTAAAGAATGAGGCTCGGGAAATAATAATGGGGAACCAGGAAATGGAATTAAATACATAGCAATCTTCATCATGGAGGACACTAATATCATTTTCACTAATCAAGGGGTAAAATGGAGGGGTTGGGGGGGAAAGAGACGACAATAAACCCTAATTGGAGAAAATGTACGAAGAAAATTAATGGGTCCAAAGACCGGCAAGCTGTCCAGACCTCATGGGTTACATCCACGGATGTTAAAGGACAAAGTAGATACTTAGATAATAGATACATCAGTAATAATCTTCCAAGACAGAAGGTTGAAGTAAAGGACCCATACTCAGGAGGGAAACCTATACTTATTGCAGTGCCGTAACTATTAACGCTGGGGTCACAATTATTGACAGTATGTACTAAAATGACTTGGGTGAATCTATTTTCAAATTTTCAAATGACAAAAATAGATGGGTGGGCAAGTGATGAGGATAACCAAACCGCTACAGAGGGAGATAAAGGTTGAGAGAGTAGAAAAAACTTGGTAAATGGAATGTGGACAATATGTGAAGTTATGCAGTTTGAGAGGGAGAAAAAAGAACTGATAAAGCATAAGCTTGAAAAAGAATCAAACTGTAGAAAGCTACAAAGAGGAACTTCAGGGTCCAGCTGCATGGATTGGGAAGGTAAGTAGACAATCAGCCTTTATTTCAAAAGGGAATTGCGCACTGTTAAAGATTGCAGTAAGTCTTGCTAAAACTATCCAAGGCACTAGTCAGACCATAACTAGGATACTGAACACTTTATTTTCCCTTATCCAAAGGTATGATAGAAGAGTGTTGGAGGCAGTCCAGAGAAGGTTCAATAGTTAGATCCTGGGTACCAAGAGCGATTTAATAGATTGGGCTTTTGCATATTAAGGGAGTTTAGAATGAAACACTACCTTATTGAAATGTACAACATTCTTAGAGATCTGACATGGCAGACTGTTTGCTGTTCTAGGAGAATCTAGGAGCAGACAGCAGTCTCAGGGCAAGAGATCATCTATTTAACACAGATGAGACAGAGCTTCTTCTCAGAGGTCAGAGTGTCTATGTAATTCTTTACTGCAGATTGCTGTCAAGAATGAGTCATTAAGAATACTCAAGATTAAGACAAAGATTTGTTAATTGTAAGAGAGTCAAGGGTTATGGGGAAAAGGCAGGAAATGGGTTGAGGATTATCAAATCAGTTGTGATCTCAATGAATGGCCAAACTGTCGCAATGGACTGATTAATCTATTTACTGAATGAATATAATACATATCTGTAATTAAGAGTCTAATGATGAGCATGAATCCGTTGGTGATTGCCAGGAAAAACCCATCTAGTTCACTAATGTCCTTTAGGGTAGGAAATCTGTCCTGAACTGATCTGGCCTACATGTAACCCCAGACCCACAGCGATGTAGTTGACTCTTAACTGCCCTCTGGGCAATTTGGGAGGGCAATAAATGCTGGTCTAGACAGAAACACCCACATGCCCCAAATCAAGAATAAAAAATAACTAAGCATTTCATTCGCAAGTTCAGAGATTTGAAAGACAACTTGGAGCACAGCAGCAGCAGCTAAAATGAAGGAAGAAAAACAAGGAAATTAACTGCATGTCAGCAAATAAATAAAAGCACCAAAATAACCTTGGAGATATAAAGTACCCTAGTATAATGCTGTTTCAAATTAGAAAATTGCATGTTTTAATCTGTGATGCAAGCGTTTCCAGAGAATGTGATCAGAGTCTTAGCTCTTGGGTAAGGAAAGGAAATAGAAAAACAAGCTTCTATTTGCCATTGAGGGCATCTTGCTGTGAAGTTTTGGCTTCAAGCATGTGAAGAATAATCAAGGAGCCATCACTTGTTTCACAACTTTTTGATTGTGTGGGGAGAGACAAAGAAGTAGTGAGGGAGGCAGAGAGAGAAAAGGCCACCAGCAGCACAGCAGCAAATGTATGAACAAACTCACTTTTTTGGGAGCAACAGGAGTTTTGGGTTTTTGTTGTTTCTGTTTGTCTTTGTCCTGAGGAGAAGGCTGTGTGCCATGTTCTGGAGGTCGAATCACTGGCCCAGCAACTTCCATTTGTTTCATCTCTGGTCCTGTAGAAAATAGTACAGAGATTGTTCAAATATTTTGTGTACCTCTATAGCAGCTACCAACATTTGACCGTATGAGCACTCCCAGCCAGCATTACTGGCTTTGGGAAGCGAGTGAAGCAGAATATATCTAAGCACTGCACTAGAATCCTAACTCGGTTTGGTGGCAGAACAGTGGTTCATGTTGGAGGAATCCAAACAGTACCAAATACAAAACGGCACTAAATCCAATTTGGGGTTAAAAAAAAGCTTAAACCTGTTAAGTCAAATAGTTACACCATCTGGAAAGCTTAAAAATGAATACAAAGGTTAGCTGTGCAATGTTGGGATTTTGAACAAAGACTGAATCATGGCTCTGCCCCAACCCCCACAATCACTGGGAAAATAGATGTGAGTAAGCATGTATAAAACTTGAGTATTGATTTAAAAAAGGAAAAATCCTGAAGCTTTTTGCCTTGCACTGATCACAAGTGCAAGAATGCCTAATTTCCAAAAGACCAACAATGCATTACAGACAAATGGCTAAACTTTGACTCAGAGGCAACACGTTGATCAATTAGCACTGTTTTCTCATGCAATACAAACTAGGTCACATTTTCAGAATGAGCAATTCTTGCATCTGACCTGATCAGTGCAAGAGGAAAAGCTTCAAAAGCAAACCTCTTTATGCATCCAGTCACAAATCTTTGTCATACTTCATCTACTGTTACATTTTGACTCCATTTCTAAATTCCTTAGGGTGGAAATTCACTATCTACAAGAATGATACCTTCGCACTGAAAAGTGATTGTGTTACCACACAACAGATATTTCTGATCAGGAATTCAGGGACACAAGCCATTTTAGTTGCTTTCACTCCCCAGTCATTTATAGTACTCTTAAACGATATCGACACAGCTTTGGAGAGATCCAAATCTTTGTTACTCATTGGATAATGTCAAAACTAATTACTATGTTGTTCTTGAAAGAGTAGAAAGAGATAGTTGACCACTGCACCCACAATAAATACAGATAACCAGTAACCCGGGATCCAGAACTTATCCAATTTGGTACAATAAATGGTAAAGTGACAGTAGACCTGTGTGCTCACTACCTTCAATGCAAATCTGCTAAGGCTGAAAACAGCAAGCAGTAGAAATTTATAACAACGTGCAAATGAGGTGTTTGAAAAGGCGACATGTAAAGGGTAGAACACAAGAGTTTGTACAACTAAGAATAATAATTTACCAGCTATTTGGTAGATGAGAACTTCTAAAAATTACTGAAAGATAAAGCTGAAATATTTCTATCTTGTACACATCAGGACAATTAACAAGAATACCAATTAAAGTGAGGAGGAATTTACATTACATAACAGGAGAATGCTGATTGGTCGACAAACAGAGCAAATAAATTAGTAACGGTGTTGCCATGGAGAATGCACCCATTAATACTGGTTTTAAATTTAAACAGATTAAGTAGTAATGCAAATGCAATATCAATATTCATTGCAGGGGAATGGAATACAAAAAATAGGAAGGCCTACTACAACTATATGGGATTGGTGAGACACCATGAAGACCAAGTACAGTTTTGGTCTCCCAATTTGAGGAATAATTACATTGCAGGTAGTTTAGAGATGATCAACTAGGGGTAAAGGGGTTGTCTTATGAGGAGGTTAGACCTACACCTATGGAAGTTTAGTAGCATGAGGAGCTGAAACAGAAGATTTTGAGGGATACTGCCATAGTAGATGCGAGGGGATGTTTTCCATCAAGAGGAATCCATAACTAAGATGCAGTACTTCAGAGTCAGGAGTCATCCATTTAATAAAAGAGAGGTAAATTTCTTTTGCTGTCAGTGTCATTAATCCTTGAAGTCATCAAAACCCTACAGTAGAGGAAGCCTCATCATTGAATATATTCAAAACTAGATTGAATCTTTGTTCTTCGCGAATCATAGACAAAGTGGAGTTAAGGCCACAATCAGATCAGCCATGATTTTATTGGATAGTGAAGCAGGGTTAAGACCAAATAGCTATTCCTGCAATTTCTTATGCTCGCAGGGCTTTTGATAGTCTCTCCTTGAAATTTCTTATGCCCTTAAATGCACAACCAACTGAAAAGACTAGGTAGGTTAGCATGTCAAGTGACACGTGTTAATCATAAACCAGTAACTAATCCAGCTAAGCTGCAACTTCATCTACATTGTGTGGAATCCCGTATAGTTCTTCTGCTCGCAGTAACACATTATTTTACCCCTGTTCTTCTCTCGATTCCATTCCTAAAAGGGGCATTGCTAGGATAGTGCTGTAGGAGGAAAACATGGTTTGTGACACTCCATAATAGGAGTTCTGATTTCTGGATTATAGATGATTGAGCATGATAGTGAGTGGGAAAAAGTAAAACTATTGCACTGTTAGAGATAGAAATTATACATAAAACAATTAATTAAAAATCAAACCATCAGCCTCTGGGAGAACAAATTGCGCTAATTATTATTTTCTTTCCTATTTTCATAGTTACGGGACACACCTGCTAGCCTTCAATATAATCCCCATGGAGTCCAACAACTTAAGGAATCCCTATGATGCCAATAAAACCAATCGTTAGACAGGCTTTAATTTAAAATTACTACTGAAACAAGAACTAAAAATCAACATAGCTCAAACATTTATTCACAAGTGAAAGATATCAAGTAATCAAATCAAACATATGCCTCACTTGGTTTCAAGCACTCGCATTACTTCCCACACAACTGTGGCATCATGTCTTTCCGACTTGGTTTAAATTTTGTAAAATTTCTTGCTTTCCATTCAACTGCTCCAGTTCGAGTCACACTTGACAACAGCAGCCTTGCACGTGAAGGTTCCAGATACGATAATCATCGATGAAGTACATCCATAATCATTCCTTCACTCTGGTCACAAATGTTCAAATTGTACAGTATTTCAAAAGACTCTCTCCTCAGACTCTTCTAAATGGTCCGTTGAGCACTGGAACACTTCAATAGCAGCACTGGGTATTGTCCAATCCACAAATCGCTCATTCTTCCCACCTTCAGTGTTCAGTCCTTTCCCACTGTATAACACAAAGTAACACCGTCTCTGCTCTACTCTCAGAGACCTGCATCAACATCAGGATCTGTTTGATGACAGCCAAACAGAAAATTTCTATTTGGAGAAAGCCACGTTTATTTATCTTTGCATGAATTCTTAGTCCCGTTAACTTATTAACAAATGTACAGGCTGACCCCACACCAGCACAATTAGCTTCCTATTTATCCTCTTCTTCTGAGATGTTTATCCCCATGACAGCAGGTCAAATGGACATCTCAGAATTTACTGATGTGATAATCTGGAACCCATTAACCCACTTTCAAAAATAACCCAATGTAGGAGTCATTTTGTAAAGCTGGTGTGAATATGGCAAACCTAGAGTCCATTTAGGGGTAAGATAAAAGCCATAAAGAGCTCAACTGGAACGGTGTCCAGTTCTGGGCACCAAACTTTCAGGAAGGAAAAGTATTAGAGGAAGTTCAGAAACAATATACAATGGCTCCCAGGCTAAGGAACTTGTTATGTGGATAAACTGGAGAAGTTGGGACTGCTTTGCTTGGGGAAGATTGCTTTCCTCAGGTAGCAGAGTGGTTAACTTTTCAGTGATTCCAGCCTCGGATGACTGTCTGTGTGGATTTTGCACTTTCTTCCCGTGTCTGCACTGTCAAAAGATCTGCAGATTAGTTGCGACTGGCCATGCTAATTTGCCCCATAGCATGCAGGCATGTACAGGCTAAGTGAGTTAACTATAATAAATGAGGGTCTATGGGGGTAGGGTGGAATGCTCTAGAGGGTCAGTGCAAAATCGATGGCCAAATGGCCTCCATCTGCACTGCAGTGATTCTATGATTCTAAGAAATAATTAAGACAAGATTGTCTTGACAGACTAGGTGGAGAAACAGGTTCCCACTGATGGGAACATCAAGAACAAGACAACATGGATTTATAGTAAAGGCAAACATAGCAAGTGAGACATGAATAGAAATCTCTTCACAGAGCACATGGTTAAGACCTGAAATAAACTGCCTAGAAGTGGGGACAGCAGAGTCAATCAAGGCACTGTAGAAGGAATTTAATTTTGTGCAAAGGAGAAATATGCAGGATGGTGGGAATAAAGTGGAGGAAAGTCACATGATTTATTACTCCGGGAACTGGTGCAGACAGAGAAAGCCAAATAGACTCTTTTTATGCTATAATCATTCCATAATTGTGATTGTGAATATATGAACATACCCAAATTTCAGTACACTTAAACTATTATCATGATCACGGGGTGGACGGGCAACTGGAGAAAAATATGACTGACTAGAAAGAAAGTTAATTTTCTTCACTAAATTTCAATTCAAATCTCACAAAAACTTTGTTTTCTTTGGTATTAGAAAGAGATTTACAACACTAACACCTTTCAAGACCTCAATATCCCAAAATGACTTTATAATCAAATCAAAAACAGAAATTGATTGAGAAACCCATCAAGTTTGGTAGCATCTACGGGGAGAAAACAGTAACCGTTTCAAGCTCAATGACTCATTAGAACACATCGTCCAGTTCCGATGGAGAGTCACCAGACTTGAAATGTTAACTGTTTTCTCCCCAACTGATGCCATTAGACCGGCTGAATTTCTCCAACTAGTTGTGTTTGTTTCAGATCTCAAGCAGCTGTTTTATTACTGTCATCCAAGTAGTCGTCACCAACGCAGTGCAGCAACCAATCTGTTCACAGAAAGCATCCGTAAACTTCAAAATTAGATAAATTAGATTATCTGAATAAATATCTATCATCCAGGACCAGGGAGAACTTCAGGAGAAACCCAGTATTTACCTAGTGCCACAGCACAACCAAGCCTTTTAATATTATGAATTGTTTGGAAGTAGAGGGGCTTAGTTGGCAAACAAATTCATCATGTCTGCTGTAATGCTCCAGCAAAGTCCAGCACAAGCTGGACAAAAAGCACCTTATTTTCCAATTAAACAATTCACAGTCTTCAGGATTCAACTTCAGAGTACAAACACTATCCATTTTCATCATGGTTCCCAATACCCCACCATTTGCTTGCTTCCATTCATTAGCTATCAACAAAGGTGACCTATTCTCTATTATTCACATCTACTTTGTCTATTATCCTCTACTAGGATTCTCTTTTGCTCTAAGCACCCTCACTATCTGTCCACATGCTGCACCTCACCTTTTGGCAACAGTGCAAAAACCATTTTCCAAACATACTCCGTTCCAATGAGTCACTGATTTCGAAACATTACCTCTGTTTCTCTCCAAAGATGCCACCAGACGTACTGAGTTTCTTCAGCATTTCCCACTTTGATCTCAGATTTCCAGCATCCACACTACACTTTTATTTCACAAAGCAATGTTCCATAAACATCAAAAGAAATGACCAAGCAGTGACATTTGAGGGATATACATGAGTTAAGGCACTGAGGTAGCACAGCAAGGCTATTCACCTTTTGCACCTGTTCTCAATTCAAATGGATCATCTCATTTGCACTAGTCTCCCATTGCTCATTGTGCAAAATCATACAAGCATGGGTTTTAGAATTTCAATTTTGATGTACAGCCCCAACAGCCTTTGAAGAAAATGATTCAGATTTTCATTACAATATGTCAAACTGTACCTTTAACAGGACTCCTGATCAGCCTAGCTCTAAGGTCATATGCCCTTGTTCTGAGGAAAGTTTATATGTAGAACATGTAACAAATTTCTTGCTTCTCTTAGGAATTTTATGTGAGCTCCATGAGTTTACTTACTGTGCCCAAGGTGTGGAGGTGGTTTCCCTCCCTCCCTCTGCTTTGATGATTCTTGGCGTACCGAAGGGCTGAATGCCTCATTTCGGATTGCCGGTGAAGAGTGACTCTTCTCTTCTTTCACACTCACCATCGGCTGAGATTGCACTATTGAGGGAGTTCTTGGCTCCTGTAAGATAGTAAATCATGAAAAAAATACCAATCCAACTCAGGCCTCATGCGATCAAACAGTCTCCACACTACGAGACCAAAAGACTGAAGTGAAATAGCACAGTCTCAATATGTTCCTCAACAGCACAATGCCTGCTCCAAATTCCACTAATTCTCAGTATCAACAGAAAAGAAAATGGCTTGTGTTAGAAATTAAGAGATACTTTCCAATCAGAATATGGATTTTAAAAAGTAACCATAGTACAAATACGGCTCTGTATCCTACCAGTTTGCACCCGACAGAGCACTGGACTAGTTATGATGCTGAAGTGTTCCATTCTCCACTTCCCTTAATTCATTTCCATAAATTAGCATCTAATCAAACCAAAACTCAAAAAAACCACAAGAAAAGCTTGCAGCAATTTTCTGAAAAAAAAATGACAAGATGCCTTTCTAACGACCACAAGGCAGGGCAGTGGCTTCTCAGACAACACTATGCTCTATGCTAAGGTCTGTGTAACCAAACATCTGACCGTTTTGCTTGGGGGAAAAGAAGAGAAAAATAATCACACAGTAAATCACATAAGGCTGTCTCTCACAGAACTGAGAGCAATGCGGAAAACAGTCGTTTATTGAGAAATTGTTATTCAGCAAAATAGAAGTGGAGAGGACGGAATTACAGGTTAATTCGCAGACCGCCAGTGCAGAATAGGCCTTTTGGCCCATCAAGTCTGCACGGACATAACTTGGGTGGAGAAACTCAACAAGGTGTGTGTATGGGTAGTAAAGACACTTACCTGAACTTCTATCACGTTGACACTTAATCATTGCATTAACTCCAGTTATAATAAAGAACTGCAAATTCCTCTTGATTGGGTTTAGTTTTTGCCCATATGCTATACTTAGGCCTGACATCCTGAAACTGTGGTATGAGAACTGTAGGTACCAGGCTGATTGTTAATCAGTTACAATTTAATTACAGGTTTAGAAGTGAGGTCATGGTTACTCCCAAGTAAAATCCTAATTTGCTTCAGAGAAACAATAAAATTTTGTCTTATTCCCAGAGGTTTACAGAATAATTAAAAGTACACAACAAAACATTCAATGCAAAACCCTAATCAGTTGAGTACAGTAAATGAATAGGACTCAACTGTACTTAGTGTTTGCTCTCAGTATATCCCTTAAGCTGTCCCATTCTGCTGCAAAAGAGTTCATTAGTAGAACAGCTTCAGGGAAAATGCAGTCAATATCCATAGCAACGGCCTGAAGGGGAACTGGGTCCCAAATTTCAGTTATGTTATTCTATGTGGAGGATGGATAGAAAGAGTGAGGTGTAGGATTGACAGTGTCTTTTCACTGCTGCCATCCTGGAGTAGCACATGTACTGGGAATATTTCAGCAAAGTCGTGGCTTTTGGAGTTGCCATCACAAGTAACAACACCGCACCCCATGTTAATAATTCACCATTGCTTTGTTTTATATAATAAATCCTCCAATGTTTCAGTCGGTTAGGGCAATATGTAGATGAACTATCCCAACCATAAAGGCCCGAGAATGGATCCTGAATCTGTGCTGATCCCAGACAAGGAAAACAGGGGAACACCACAAAAGATAATTTTCAGCTTTAACTGAATCCAGCTAATCCTCCCTGAAAATGTAGATCCACACGGTTAGCATTTGATATTGCATTCACTATGATGTTTCCTGTTGTTAGAAGGCCTAGTAATGCTGATTTGTGTAGGCACACATGATTTGAGCCATGTTTCACCACCCAGTGCCTCTCACCCATTCCTTACATCCATATCTGTCAGGATGCTGACTGGGAAAGTTGACAAAAATGCTTTTCAAATTATCTAACATACTTAGCAGTCAAAAGTGGAATAGATTTCATGAAGCTCCATATTCAATCCACTAAAAAGTGACTTCACACCAGTATTGCTTACCTGCTTTTTATTCTGGGTAGTTCTCGGTGGTGACTGGACAAGGGATGGAAACTGTGGCAGCGGTGGGGAATGCATCAATAGCGGTGAGGACACGTCTGCCAAATGAGCTGAGACAAGAATACCAAAAATCAAAAGAGGCAAATAATTTTCCATCAAAGCAGTTTGTAACTTTTTTGACACCCAAATTTCCGAACTCCAAGTTGCGCACAGTAGTTAGGTTTCTGTAGTACATGGACTCAAGAAAGCTATTTGAAGATGGACACCTTACAGTAGATATTTTTCAGCAGAAGCCATCTGATTTTTATGTACAAGTATTCATACTCCTCTACAACAAACCTCCTAGGCTCTCTGGAGAGACACACACACAGATGGACACAAGATTGCAGAGTGATATTATCACTGGACTAGTGATCCAGAGACAGAAGCAGATTAAAAACCAAATTCAAATGAATTTGGAATCAAAAGCTAACTTTAGTAATGGTGACAAAACTATAGAATGACAAACAAATTAATTGGGTCAGGAATGTCCTTCAAGGGAGGAAAAGTGTCATCTTCACCTGATCTGGCCTACAAATGATGTCAAACTCTCAGGATGATCCTTAAACACCACTCAAAATGATGTAGTAAGCCACTCAGTTCGAAGGCGATTTCAGAGGGGGAACTCACGTTGGTCACGCCAGTGACACCCACATCCCATGAACTGAAACCTGAGCATTTATTTACTGCTCAAGCAAAACTATGGTTCAGACAAAGTGAGTGACGCTTCAAAACAACTATTCAGTTTAGTACCATTCTCCTGCTCTTTCCAAGTAATCTATCCAATCCTGATTTTAGTTTTCCCTTTCAAATACACTTCCAGCTCTATTTAGAATTTTCTCTTGATAAGTTCATATGCAATTAGAACACGAGAGGTGCCTGTACTCCAGGTTGACAATGCCCTACCATGTCCCCACCACAAGTATTTTCACATAAATTGCTGGAGGATTCCTTACCTGTAGAGTAAGGGTCAGGCTTCGGCTGTCGCGGTGAGTGGTGGTGCTGGATGACTTGCTGGGGTTTCGCCTGCTGGGGAGGTTGGTGCTGTGGTTGCTGAATGTGGGATGGAAACTGCATAGACTGCATGTGAAGTGGCCTCGGTTGATGCTGCTGCGGCACCTGCTGCTGGGGTAGAGGCTGGGGCTGGGGATGTGCCGGAGGCTGAGTGTGAGGCAGCGGCTGGGGCTGAGTATGAGGGGGCTGGGGCTGACTGTGGACTGGCTGGGGTTGAGGTTGGGATTGGGATGAGGTCTGGACTGTTGAGAGGAGTGGGGTTTGATTCTGTGCCTTTTGCAGCTGTTGCAAATACAGATGCATCTGACTAGGTTGAAGGGGAATTGAAAGACGAGGTGGTGGTTCCTCTTCTTCCAGCAATGCTGGCGGTTGCGTCATCTGCGGTGGCTGTAATATAGGCTGTGGAACCATGGGTGGAGACTGTGCAAGGGGCCGTGGCTGTTTTGGAGGTAGTGGTGCGGCTTTCCCGCTGGGTCTGGATGGCTGTTGAGGCAGACTACTGTGCAAAGCTACAAAAGGAAAAATATCAAAAAGGAGAAATGGTTATTTAATTGCTCTTTTCAAAAACAGGTTTAATAAGCAGGAGAACGGTCAGAAATAGTTTTAGATGTCCGTATTCTTTACATGCCAGCTCACTTCTGCAGCATCCAACTGTTTCTTAAATTACATGAGCTTTATTTCCCATTACTGTCACTGGAATTCCAGCCTATATTGATCACTCCCAGTTTTGAAAAAATTTCAAAACATGAAAAGTACCCTTTACTAGCTTGAACCCACATCTCCTGAAGCAGCTCTTGAAATTTGTTCGAATCTTTATTTTGTCCATTTCAATGACTCACATATACCACTACATGACTACAAACAGAATTCCACTTACTAGGCTTTTTTCAGTCTTTAATTATCAGGAAATCCCTCTCTACTGCTTCCAAGGTCTGTCTCTCAATCCCAATCTCTTCAAAGAAGAATGGAACCCACAGGCACTCTACCCAGCATGGTTAAGTGGTACTGGGAATAGCACATGGGATACTTGCCTTTATTCGTTGAAGCATTGAACCTAAGAGCAGGGAGGTTATGGTGGAGCTGTACATAACATTGAATATGGCAAAAACTGGACTTCTCTGTGCAGTTCTCCGTGCATTATAGGAGGGTTGAGATTGCATTGGAGGGGGTGCAGGGGAGATTCACCAGGATGTTGGCTGGATTGGAGTGTTTCATCTATGAAGACAGACTAGGGCTGTTTTCTTTCGAGCAGAGAAAGCCAAGGGAGAGGTCTGACTCTAACTGAGATTTGAAAAATTATAAAGGGGCATGCATAGCTAGGGGTGATGGGAAGAAACTTTTTCTCTTGGTAGAGGAGTCAATAACCAGCCATGGAGATTTAAGCCAAGGGTCAAAGCTTTACAGCGGAATGAAGGAGAACTGTTTACATGCAGAGGAAAGTGGTTAACGAGAACTCGGTCTAGAAAGAGTGGAAAAAGCTGGAACCAGTACAACATTTAAGTAGCATTTAGACAACATTTGAAATGCCATAACATCTTCGAGTAAAAAGTGAGGTCTGCAGACGCTGGAGATCAGAGCTGAAAATGTGTTGCTGGTTAAAGCACAGCAGGTTAGGCAGCATCCAAGGAACAGGAAATTCGACGTTTCGAGCCAGAGCCCTTCTTCAGGAATCCTGATGAAGGGCTCTGGCTCGAAACGTCGAATTTCCTGTTCCTTGGATGCTGCCTAACCTGCTGTGCTTTAACCAGCAACACATTTTCAGAAATGCCATAACATACAAGGCTATAGGTCAAATGTTGGGAAATGGTATGACAGTAAAGACACTTAACAATCAATGTGGACACTACAGATTGAAAAAATCTCTTCCCATGCTGTAATACTCAGATTCCAGTGTGTAGAGTAAGCAAGGCCCATGTACACAAAAGTAATGTAACTTGTAAGTAAGTATAATTTATTCAGCAAACATTTTTGCAACAAATGATAAAAAGCACACTAAGTCACCAGACCATTGAATATTTTGTCAAAATTCAAGTGGACACAGTACACATTTATTCCAGCATGGAGGTTCATAGGGAGAAAAGCCAAAAAATAGTGCAGCTTCACAAAACCTCTCAAGAGTGTTGCTGGACCTTCCTGAAAAGGTGAAAAATTAAACCAACCATGTGAACGAACCTGGAGGAGACACCACCGAATGTTGAGAGAGATGAGGGGGAGAGTGCTGCTCAGCAGCGGGTGGCAAATGCGTTTGCAGCTCACTCTGGTGTGGAAGGTGCATCATGGGTGGCCCAAAGTGTGGCATGGCATCATAGGCATTGGTCAATATCTGTGGCTCCATGATTGGAAGAGAAGTAGGTATAAACTGAGGTGACTGCTTCATCGACTGTGGCTGGTGGTGGTGGTGGTGGTGCTGCTGCAGAAAAAGAGGGAAGAAACATTTTCATTATACAATGCTGAGTAATAAATGCTGTAATCAATATTATACTATTGGTTTAATTTTAGGTCTTAATCAGGCATTTTATGTTTTATTCATCTTTAAGATGCCCGGTGTACTTTTCTGGAATTGGCTTATTCATTATTTGATTAAATATCAAGTATTTTCTCCTCAGCTCTGCCAGTCACCTCACTCAATAGCTAAGCACCACATATTTGCTCCCAAGTTTAATACAATAAATATTACAAACTGCTGGTATACTCATGTGACCCAGACGGGACAACAGTCCATTCCAAATTCCTGTCATTTGGTCCTCAACTTGCAGATGCGTACAGTGAATGGGGAACAACAACAAACAGGGACTGTAATATTAAAACTGCATCTCCCAGTTTCTTTGGTGTAACAAATGGCATCACACAAACGTACTCCAAAAGAACAAGATTGACAACTTCAAAATAGTGTGCATCATGCTTGGAGGTATTATGCTGGAAACGGCAAAGCTCATCTTGAACTTTATGAAGCAACTGCAGGAGCTACAACAACAGCCTTACCCAGCATCATGGGCTGTGAGGACAGGGGAAGATTGGGATCAGCAAGATTGATGCTTCTAACCGACATCCTTCAGGGAAGAGGGAATTGGAATTGTTGACTCTGCAGTCAAGAGGTTAAGTGCCATTCCAACATGCAAATCACTGATTCCCATATGACATACTGTATAGTCTGTTTTACTCTGCAGGAATTTGACGAACACTCCAACTTCTACACGACTGCCATTCTAAAAGCAAGAGTTTTACATAACCAACAGCACTAATGCAATCTCAGACATAGGAGTTCCTGCAGCTACCAATATCCATGTTTGTCAAAACTCCCTTTGGTGGCTTAGTTGGTTATATAGACCCCTACCTTTAAAGTCCACAACATCACACAATAACAAAAGAAAAACATTACCAGCAGGCAATCAAGTGTAGTTTAAGGCACAGTTTATAAATGAATCTGATGAAAAAAGCTTGCAAGATTGAAGCTTTACAGTAAACTTTAAGCTAATATAGCTCAACAGCGTAAATGGATTTCACCAGCGTTCTGCATAGAATCCACTGAAGTGATTCTCTAATTCACATTATACTCCCTGTAGAAAATTTAGAATTGATCTGACCACTCAGTTTAGAAATGTTCAAAAGATTTAACCGGGTAGATAAAAACCTATTTCCTCTCCCTGAGGAATGAACAACTGAGATAAACCATTTAGAAAGGGAATTCAAGGATTCCTTCTCCCACAAACATAGTACAAAACTGGAACTTTTTCTCCTAAAATATCGTGAAACAGATCCAATGCAAGTGGAGGCTGAAGTCGACAGATTTTTGGCAGCAAGATATGAAGGAAAACAGGAGTTGAGGTACAGGTTAACCATAATCTAAATGAACACGAGAGCAGGCTTCAGGGATAAGTGACCTACTCATGTGCTCCAAAGTGTATATCATTCCAAGTTACACATTTTTGGTGACGTTTAGTTACCAGAGCAAACAAATATTAGGGGGAGAAAGGCGTTGGTAGATCTCAAACTTATTCATTTATCACAGAGAAGTTGACACTGAAGTATTATCTTCAAGCATGTCACAACTATTAAATCAAAACACTTCGCAACTTTCTACATTCTTCAAACAGATTTAACATAAGGCAAAGATAAGCAGTGCTGTAGCATTTTTGTAAGCTTTTAAATTTGGGAATTCCTCTAGGAGGACTACGATAAAAAAGGCTCTTTTTAACATTTAATACATTACAGTTCTCAAATGACATATTCCAGCTTTCTTCTTTATTCCATCCCTCAACAGTACTTTTGCAGCACCAGACCATGGCTGCAGTAAACTGAAACAAGTCCTTTGATGGCGTCACTCAAGCCCAGCATAGAAGATAACAGATTTCCCTGATGTGAAATTAGCCCAGTTCAGTGCTACCAAGATTAGCCTGTGGCCAGGAGCAAAAGGTGATGGAGGAGACTAAACCCTACACCTTCACAACGTTTTAACACTAAGCAACATCTGAGACATTAGGCCATATTTTCCTCTCTCCTCCCCTACTTGTCAAAGATTACTTGAATTACAAATGGGCCTGTTTGCAAACATATCAGGAAAGCTGACTTCCAGCCTGTTGTCTTGGCTAGTAGTGATAAAAACATTAAAAAGGTGGGGTATGGAGGGGAAGAAACAGAAAATCAAGTGAAACAGCACAGTATCTTGGAAATCTGCATAAAATAAGTAAATTTGCAAAGTAGTAAGTGAAGAGACACTAAAAACCCCAACCCATCCCGAAAGTAAAAAGAGCACACAGTCTCAGCCCATCGTTTATTCCTACCTTCTTCTGCTCCCGTCCAGAGCGATTCTTGTGGCTGCCATGTTTGGCTTTAGGTGGCATCTCTGCAGAAGAGAGTTGAAATTGAGACGTGCTGGCTGACGGACAACCGCATCTAATCCATACTGTATACAAAAGAGCTCCAGCTGACTTTTTTTTTCCTTTAAACAGCTCCAACAGAGGACCTGCTTACAGCAGATTACAGCAAGAGTTGTTTACATCCCAAGAAAAATGTATAGCAGCCTTTGTATAGGGAGGAATCTCTTTTTTAAAAAAGGGCTAGAAATTACAAATACTCCCCAATTTCGTGGCATTTTTGCCTGATTGCATTCCACCTGTAGCCACAAGGTATGCATGTGTCATCAACCAGCATGATTTGCCTGGTTCCAAGTTACCCTTCTGGATTGTCTGTCCTTCCCTTGGGGATTGGAATTATGCCTCTACAAATGAATGAACACCCCAATTCTCCGTCAGTACAATGTTTAATTCTACTTTTCATGGTAAATCATTTGGTATCTTATAGAAATACTAATAGACTTTAATTACACGGTTGAGTTGTCTAACAACTAATTATATTCTATTAAGATATGTACTGGCTGCACATTAACCTATCCCCTCAAAGCTTAAGAATTAAATGTAACGTGACAGTTCAGATTCCCACTTCAGGAGTTTACTATTGTGCTTCAATTGCTGTCCTCTGCTCCTACAACATTGTTTTCTTCCTCCATTACGAAACAACATTAGCAACCAGTTTCTAATTACTCCTATTTTTTGCTGCATGAATACTGACAATAGGGCTTAGGTCTCATTTTCTCTTGCAGAGGCAGCATATCAATCAACAGGCTCCCTTTCTTCAGTGCCTCCCTACTATGAGACAGCTGTGATATGCAATTATCATTTCCTACAATTCTGTAGGCTAATTAGCCAGTTTTCTTTTCTATATCAATAACTCAGTTTCTTGTTAAGGTTCATCACCTGACCATTCCAAATTCCTCTAAACCAGTTTAAAATGAGTCTTTCAAATTCAATAGCAGACATCAACTTAAGTGAGCCAACAAAATTTTGTCTGCTCATGAAAAACAAACTTTGAGCACAGTATCTAATTAATTGTGTTTGTATGAGACTAGTTTTCTATTGCCCATCCAATTGCTGATCCAAGGATGAACAAATCACAGCATCAGTTTCTCCTCATTTAATACAACCAGAGACAGTAGCTGTTGAAAAGTTCAATTTAATTAGCATCTTATATAGGATACATGCTATTTTGTCTTAGGGATTAATAGAATTACAATCAAATCTAAAAAAGGATTGTTTTTGGCACAAATTAGGTGATTTTCAAACTCCAGTTCAACACATTGTATAAACAACTGTCAGGTCCACAGGGGTTAAAGTACCACTCAAACGCTTACACCTCTGTGCACAAATAGTATTGTGGATTAATGTGGTTTTGTCTTTTTGCGTTGCTCCTCAGAGCACATCAATTACATGCTTAAGTGGACTGTTTCATCGTGTTATCTTGCAGCAAGGAGCTAGTTAAATGATTCCAAAGACATCCTCCAAACCAGTTTACAGCACATTTCAACAAAAGGTGCTGTTAATCATTCAGTAACTTTAATGGGATCATGATAACATCTTTTCACCATGGCTAACATTCGATTGCTATCAAAATTACTTGTGCTTAAGAGACAAAACTGATTTATATTAGCATAGAAAACACTAATGAAATAACATGGATTTTCTCAAATAATTCACTGATATATCCTGGTCCCAAATGAATTGTTCAGTCACAAAAACATTTTGAGTTATCGCCCGCCCCCCCCCCAGATCCAACTTTTCTCTAACAGCTTACATAAATCATTTTCAGAAAAGTGCCACTCATTACAATATTCGGTGTAGGGCAGGAAACTACATAAATATCATAGCAACATCTGGACCTCAGATTTGAGAGAATGAAATTCATATCTTCAGATAACCAAAAAGATAGCTTCCCAAATGGAACACACCACCACATATATAAACAACTCAAATCTACTCTAACTTGCATTTAAAACATGCCAAGGTATACAGAACACATTTAGTACCAAAGTGGGGAAAGATCAGACATGATCCTAACTTGGTCAAAGTTTGCTTTCAAGGAAGAAGCTGAGGGAGAGCATTGAATGGGTTGAGAATGAGTGCTTTTCAAGCAAATTCTCACTTAAATCAGAACATTGAGATATTTTAGACTTCTCACAAAACAAACCAATTCATTGAGAGAACTCTGCATGAAATAGCGTACTAAAGTTGAATTTTTGATTAAACTAGTATAAACAGATGAAAAATAATTTGGCACATTGTTCAGACAAAGCTGGAACATGCTAGAAAAATGAATAAAAATAAAATTCACTGCAAAATGGCTTTGCTGAACGTGAAAAGGTTTCAACAGGCTATAGACGACTTTTTTTTAGAAAGGTTACATAAATATAAACCTGACTGGTACTTATAAGGTACACTGTTTTCTCTGTTTTGCCTTAATGGGTCATTTATCAAGCAAGCTTGCTCAGATTTTGCCTCTTTAGTATAGTCTCAAACACTGCACGTGACCCCAAACTTCAAATTTAATGAACTGCAAAGCAATGAAGCCTCATCCAGCATCCTATAAACCTGCAATATACTGCAATTTGTATTATGGCTGCATGTACAATAACTCTCGCAATAACTAATCATTTTCTGGAATGTTACATGACTACTGGCAATAAAATATGCTTGCCATCTACTCTAATACAATACAATGCGCTTTGCCAAACTGATGAGGAACATCTTGAGATTCGTGTGCATTCTTAAGATAGTGACATGGAGCCTCCAATTTTCTTCAAGGTTGGAGGCAGTAAACTGAATCAATAGTTTCTCCACCATCAGCTTCGGTAAGGTCAAACATGACTGCTTGGGTTTCCTCCAGATGCTTCATTATTCTCCATTTAGAATGAGAATCCCTAGTGTGGAAACAGGCCCTTCAGCCCAACAAGTCCATACCAACCTTCCGAAGAGTATCCCACCCAACCCCACTTCCCAGCATTCACCCATGATTCATATACCTAACCTATACACCCCTGAACACTATGGGCATTTTGGAACGGCCAATTCACCTAACCTGCACACCTTTGGATTGTGGGAGAAAACTGCAGCACCTGGAAGAAACCCACGCATACATGGGGAGAAGGTCTGTGTGGAGTTTGCACAGCCTCCCGATGCTGGAATCGAACCAGAGTCCCTGGTGCTGTGAGGCAGCAGTGCTAACCACTGAGCCACCGTGCCACCCATTTGAAATATCAAAGAACATTTGAAAATGTTAATTGGACTGCTGCTAAAAATTACAAATTTTTTTTGCTGTTAGCCACTGTAATGCACAGCAGTTGGACATGTTGATTTCTACTCTAAACCTGGATGCCTCAATTATCTGACTGAGAAAACCATTCAAAACACCAAAAAACTATTTTGATATTGCTTATATCTGCACAAAAAACACTGTGCTGAAGTGATAATAGCAGATATCCCAATATAAAAGCAACTAGAATAGCTCAAAGGAATTATTCAATTCACTGAAGATTTCCCAAGAAACACATACTCATTGAAATTCAGCAGGTTGAGCCTTCTATTTGCCTTTTAAAATAACTTAAGTCACAGAAAAGCCAAGTCAATGGTACACTCTCATTTACATTCTAGTCCTGAAATATCAACGTATAAATTGCATTTCGCAATTCCCCAGCTAGCATCCTTTGTAAACCACTGATGAGGTTCCATGTACAACAGCAAAAATTCAAGAGGATTTATTTAGTATCTTAAGCAGAATTAAACATGACTACTTCAAAAACTAATCCTGAGGTTCTTGCTCGATGTGTCTGATCTTTTCATGCAGACCTGAAGATTCCATGTGGTTAATCATTTCAAAAACTGAACTCTCTTTCCTCGACTTTCCAAATGTGTGTGTAATTAATTATCCTTTTACCTGCTCCTTCTTTTACAGATTGGCTCTTTCAATTAACTTGACAAATTGTAGGCAAGTAGTAAATATGCAGGGAAGGACCAGGCATTGCATTTTCTGACCAACAGCTGTATGACACGGATTACTACACTTAAAGTTCCAAAGTTCCTGCTCCCAGTACCTTAACAACTGATGTACAATCGCAGAGCTTCAGATGAATATTGGTGAAAAGTAATTTTTCTCCCCATTTAACAAACTATTCCCAAATGAGCAGCTACTGTTACTGCATGTTTATAATTCTTATTAGTAGTTATTGAAGATTGAAGTGAACACCATTATCTCGCAAAAAACACTCAAATTCTCAGCAACATTGGAAGATGTGGGACAATGAAGCCAGAGGAAAGCATGCTTAAAAATCTTCAGTAGATGAAACTGAAAAATCAAAACTAAATTTACAAATAAGGACAAAATTTTGGGGAAGAGCGCACATTATGAAATAAAAATTAAGATGTTAATATTACTATCAAAATACACACTTACTCACATTAAGAAAAAAATGCAGAATCTATCATTTACTATTTCAGGTTACAACAGAAATACTTGCACATTTCTAGTTTTCTGTGCACATGATCACACTTGAGCGCTCACTGTAAGCAAAGGGGCCACAATTCACTTCCTTGGTGCTAAAACGAACCAAAACTTCTGTTGATTATTCAAACAGAACGATAGAGATGTAAGCGGTGATCTGTGCAATAGCACTTTAGGTTTCTTTGCAGTTAAGAAGAAATATTGAACAGCAGCTAATTTGGTTCAGATGTGAATTGTTCAAAAATATTCTATACTTAAAATAGCTGCTGAGAACTTGACATAAGGTGATCTCATCTTTTAAGTAAGCCTGCATCACATAGGTACACTTTGCCTTGGCCACAAACATACTGGTATTTTAGGCAAGCACAATTAACAAATAAACATGGTCAAATTATCTAACATTCTTGTATCATTTAGTCCAAGTTGCATCTTTCTTCTCCAAAGGCACACAGAAAAATGTCCTGGCAACCCCCTGACTTAGGTCACTGCAATCCAATGGCATTCTTTTCAAATTAGGGTGATGAAGATTTCAAATGAAAGCAGGGATTACCTGATGTAGTAAAATGGCACCAAAAACTTTGGGATCAGGGGATAGGGAGAGACAGGAGAGGGACAGCAAAGGGGCTGCGTGCCCAAAGGGAGGCAGTGTCTGAGGGGAGAAATGGGAAGGGTCAGAATAAAGGCATGAAGCAGGTGGCGGGGAAGAGAAGCTGAGGCGTTTAGGGGGAAGAGAGATAAGCTGGGGGAGGGGCAGAGAGAAGCTGGTGGGGAAGGGAAGAGGAGCTGTGGAGGGAGAAGCTGAATTGGGATGGGTGGGAGAAAACCTGGAAGGTGGGGAGGGGGAAAATGGAGAAAAACTGCGGATGGGGAACAGAAAATTTGGACAGCATGGAGAGAAAAGCTGGAAGGTGGGCGAGAGCTGAGGAGCAGGGAGAAAAGCTGAAAGTAAGTGTGGTGGAGGAGAGAAGCTGGGGCGGCCGCGGTGAGGGGGAAGCTGGATGGTGGGGTGGCAAGAGAGAAAAGCAGGAACAGGAGAGGAAGAGAGAAGCTGGAAGGATGGCGTGGGGGGGGGGGGGAATTGAAAGAGGAGCTGCAGAGATAGGGAGAAGACAGGAGCTGGAAGGAAGGGGGGAGGAGCAGCGGGGTGGAAGAGAGAAGTCGGAAGTGGGGTAGAAGAGAGAAGCTGTGAACGGGGAGAGAGAAACTGGGGTGCAGTGGTCGAGGAGCTAGGAGGAAGAGTGGTTGGGGGGAGGGGGGGCAGGTGTGGGTGGGGATAGAAAGGGGCAGGGTGACAGAAGCCAGAGAGAGGTGGGGGTCAGGGAAGAGAAGCCACCTGAGGGTGGGGCAGACGGGAGAAGCTGGTCCGTGGTGGTGAGGTGGTGGGGGGGGTGTAAGAGAACAGCGTTGGTTGGCAGTGGGGAGAAAGAGAGAGAAGCCGTGGGGGTTGGAGAAAGAGAAGCGAGTGGTGGATGGAAGAGAAAAGAAAAGCGGGGTGCAGATAGGGGTGGGAGTGAGAGGGCAAAGTGGAATGACGTGGGGAAGGAGTCAATGGAGGGGAGAGGAGGCAAAGCAGCATGAGAGGGAAGCAAGTAAAGGAGTGAAGGGACGGGGAAACCAAACGAAGGAGGTGCAAGGGGAAGCCAGTGGGGTGTGGGGATGTAAGCAGAGTTGGAGAGGAAGGGAGCAATGTACAGCAATATGGAGTGGAGAGAAGGGAGAGTGAGAGATAAGCAAGGAGAACAAGGAAGAGCGAAGATCCCAAGAAAATAACTGGCCTGAATATTATATAGGTTACCTCTATATCCAGTACAGAGTTCTGTAACTGTTACAATTGTGACTGTCAATCAACTTCCATAATCAGAATCTATTCTCTGCATTCCAAGAGAGGATGAGGCATCCAAGGGGTGGTGGTGGTGCAATTGCGGTGTCCCTATCTCCGAGCCAGGAGACAGAGCCTCAAATCCCATCTACTCGAGATGGGGTAACAACATCTGAACAGGTTGATTAGAGAAGGAAGGCATCCCTCACAGTGAGCACTTTTCCAGTAGCGTTTAAAGAAATGACTAATTCAGCATGACCGTGTGGCATCCCCAAGAAAAAAAGACAGCCTTTCGGAACCTGACATACAATTAAGATGGTTCAAACATCCGTTCCGAAGCTCAAAGTGTCATCACCTCACATTCATAATGTCAAGTCTCAATTATCAAATGAATGTAATTTGAATTTTCTATGGAATGACTTTACCCAGTCTGATTAAGGCTTGAAAGCCAAGGTACTTCAGTGCAATCACTTGTAAGATCGAAATGACATTCAATTTGCATTTGATAATAACCAGATAATGTGTTTTTAATTGCTTACAACTAAAGCAAAAATATTGATCATGGGATTTTTACATGCATCTGAAGAGTGCGGACTGATTTTGGCTTGACAATATAGTTATACCTTTTAGGTGTGTCATCTTAGATTTTTAAGCTTAAAGCTTGAGTGGGACTTGAACCAAATATCCTGACTCAAATGATGAGTGTGTTACTTATTCATTGCTGATAGGAATGTTTCCTCATATAATTCACCAAATTCAGCCATTCCATCTTATTTTCAAGACTATTTAAAAGAGTTTGACATGGAGCTAGTTAAACATGGTAGCTTAAAATGCCCTTACTCCAGTTTATTAAATACCTTTTTTTCCACAAAATAAGTATAAAAATTTGCCTAAGGAGATTGACGTACTCCATTGATTGTATTAGCACTTCAGATGTTTAACATGAAAACCAAACTCCAGGAATTCTGCATACAACGTTTTGGTGGTTTTTGGGGGGGGGGGGGGGGGGAAGAGAGAGTGTGAGAGAGAGAGAGAGTGTGAGAGAGAGAGAGAGAGAGAGTGTGAGAGAGAGAGAGAGAGAGAGTGTGAGAGAGAGAGAGAGAGAGAGTGTGAGAGAGAGAGAGAGAGTGTGAGAGAGAGAGAGAGTGTGAGAGAGAGAGAGAGTGTGAGAGAGAGAGAGAGTGTGAGAGAGAGAGAGAGTGTGAGAGAGAGAGAGAGTGAGAGAGAGAGAGAGAGAGAGAGAGAGAGAGAGAGAGAGTGTGAGAGAGAGAGAGAGAGTGTGAGAGAGAGAGAGAGAGAGAGAGTGAGAGAGAGAGAGAGAGTGAGAGAGAGAGAGAGAGAGAGTGTGAGAGAGAGAGAGAGAGTGAGAGAGAGAGAGAGTGTGAGAGAGAGAGAGAGTGTGAGAGAGAGAGAGAGTGTGAGAGAGAGAGAGAGTGTGAGAGAGCGCGAGAGCAAGAGAGCGAGAGACAAAGATGTGGAAAGCCTTCTTTATGGGATTACGGATTCCATGTTTCTTTTCAAAGAAGAGTTCTTGTGGTCTTAGTTAACATTGATTGAGGGATCACCAATTTCAGAATATTTAATTGGTCACTCATCTACCTACATGTGACACCCAGTTTATATAAACCTGTTGCCATGTTTGCTTTCACAGTAAATCAATTCATTTTTGTGAACCATCTGAGAAACAATAGAGACTAAGTCAGCCCCTGTGTAACATGGGAACTAATGGTTCCAGAAATAAATCACCATATTGCTTTTGGACTTCTATTTTACTTCTTGGGGATAGGGATGGCAGAATCAAAAATCATGGCAATTCCGAAGGAACAAACAGGCCCAAGTGTGTTTTAGACTCTACCTCCAAGTGAAAAGTGCCCGATCCTCCAAACTTATATATAATTTGATAATAGGCAAAAATCATCATTCTCTTCAGAAGTGCCCATAACGTGATGCTTCACCATTTTCATGAATATTTTTACACTAAATAGGAATTCCAAAAATAATGGTAGCATTCAAGATGCATAAGCATTTGCTGCTTACAATACCACACAGATGTGTAAAGTTGTTCTGACATTCCAAAAGTGAGGAAACTCAAAGACTTTGACAATTCTAAAATCAAGATTTGTGTGTGCATCTTTGTTTCTAGCAATATTAATTACCCTCATCCCAACATCACCTCTCCAACATTACGGCTTCTTTGTAAAAAGAATTTTAATCAAATCGCATTTGGATTGATGTTAGGTGGACAAGCTGCTCGAAATCCAAAATTGAATGGTCACATCAGAACAAATAATGAATTTGAGTAATTTGAAGTAAGGTTGAAATCAATTCCAACAATCATCACTTGATATGGACTGCATGGTAGGGATAGAGATATTAATCTCACGCAAACAGATGGACATGGAAATGAGGTCACAGAAACAGGTCTGTATGACTGCAGGATCTATACTCACATTGCTCATTTTTGTATTACGATCTCTGTTTACAGATCCAATAGGATCTGTTGTGTTCTTCTATTCCAACTTTAGAATAAAATGTAATGGACAGAGATTACATCTACAACTGTGGAGTTTCTCCACATTGCGTCTGGTAAGGGGTGAGCTTCAAATTTCCTACATTTTGGATGTATTGTCAACTTACCGGTCGAGGTGATCACCTACCCAATGGAGTACATCATATTGCTTATAGATTTGAAATGAGTTAGGGATCTAAATAGTACCATACAGTACACAACTCAACCCACCAAGCACGCACATTCTGGTTTGTAAACTTGTTTTATTTGAGAACTGATGAAAGGTAGAAAACTATACAAAGTAAAAAAAAACATATATAATTTAACCCCAAATATAAAGTCAACATGCATCAGATACATATACAACTAGAAAAGTAGAAAGAGTAAAAAATATATTTTTATATATACAAAAGCTGCATTTCTGGTAACTATATCCAGTTAATTGTTCATTTGAGAGGGACATTGATAACAGTGAAAATGGCATATGAATAATGACAAGCTAAATGATCAGATTAAAATTTCAGAGCTTCACAATTCCCCACAATGACAATCACGTTAAAGATTATTTTAAATAACTGAGTGACTATAACCAAAAGCTGCACTTAGGTGGTCTCCAAAAATTCAATCCAAAGTATATTGTTCTGATGTTCAATGAAATTAAGTTTTATTACAAGCTAAATATATATTCAAACACTTCAGAACAATCACACATCCAGTCTTTGAAAGATTGGTTATGAAATAAAATCTGTCTGCAAAATCAAATTGGACCAAATTTTGAACATAGATGGGAAATTGCCAGATATCTCAAAAGACCATCTGAAAGAATCCCACATTCCATCGAATGGGATCATTTTTACAGCTGAACATGAGTACTATACTAAACACTTATTAAAACTGACCTAAGTGGCTGGAAAGTATTTATAGAAGATCAATTAAAAATACTCAAAACTTCCTACAATGTTGCGCGTTCCAAGATGCAAATGTTCATGTGTTTTCTGCTCATCAATTGTTGTCCCCAGCTGCACTGCAGGATCATGGTAAGTATTAAGATAGTGTTACTGTCATTTGAATATCTACAAACAAACAACCTTAGCAACTTGAATGAGTATTTTGGCAAAATAAAATAAGACTGTACCAATGAGTGTGAGCATGCTCTTACATTTGTTTCCCAAGTTGGACCACACCATACCAGAGCATGGTGTGACCAGATCATGCCACTCTATAAAGCACAAAAAGTTAGGTCTGACCACAATGGTTGGCTACAATGGACATTATGGGTCAAGCACACCAAACCAGTGTAGTTCCACCCACAACATTTTAGCCATTACTAGACATTACCAAATCTAAAAACATACTGATTAAAAGGAAAAATATTGTCTAACATTTGATGCCTACTGACTGAATTAACATTCACAAACCAGGGTGCAGCATATACTGGATGAAATATAGCCAAATCGATTATGGTCCAGCCTAACCAAAGTATCTCTCTCTGTGATGGTGTAATTGTTCAGTCACAGTTAATCACTCTGAGGGAAGAGAACAAGTTGAGAGACATTAGTGGGTTTGTACTGTGAATTTACTTCCTTTGGAGAACAGGGTAGAGATTTTTGAAAATTAGAGAGGATTCTAAAGCTAACAAAGAAGCTACTTTCATCTATCTTTCAATTAGGAAGTTACAAGAGACGCAAGGAATACTGTTTAAATGCAATGTACCAATTTCAACTATTCGAGTTAAAATGGCAAAACTAATGAGACAGATTTGCAACTGACCACTCATTACCATATTAATAGGACAACATCCAAGAGTTTTCTTATCAAATATACTTAAACCCCCCTTCAAATGAACAGGTGGCAAGCGCACCAATTTTGATTGCAAAATGGCAAATCAATGGAAAAATAATCCACGAAATTTTGATTAATTTCTTTTTCAAGATTACAGCCATATCAAAATGGCCGTGGGTCAACTGACAGTAATTTCATAAGCTGATTGGAACGTGCAAAAGAAAAGTAGCCAAGTGGCAGTCATACTGAAGAACTTTGCCTTATGGCTACCTGGAGTTCTCAGGCATGGAGCACAAAATATTGACACAATGCAGTGTCAAAAAAAAGCTTCCCAGTTTAATGATATCTCACTCTAATATCTCTAACAAGAAAAAAAACCAAGCACCTCAATTAGGCTGCAGGTAGAGCTGACCACAGACCGACTAAACTCAAAAAAAAGTCTGCAAAATTTCATGATAAACAGGATACAATCTTCTAAGCTCCAGTTGTTAAAACAGCTGTTTTACCAGAAATACAGCTTTCAGTCTCATTTTAATAACTGCCAAACACTACATGTAGATTTTAACTAAGGTTTCTCTTGCATGCAATGCATATTTAAAAAAACAGCTACTCCAATCAATCCTTGTGACCCCAAAGTCAAAAGAAAAATACAAAAGATTTAAAAAGCAAAAAAAACTTTCCCCACAATTACAAAACATGCAAAGTCAAAATAAATAAAGATATACAGTTGCATACAAAAAAACAACAGTTGTGGAACACTGAATTGTTTCATCACAATAAAATTGGCATACATACTCCAGTTTCTTTTCCAAAAAGTTCACAAATTTCATCTTTTAGCTTTTAAAAAAAGTTCAAACAAAGTAGCCAACGAGTGCTAAAGTTTTGACTGAGGGGCCAGCTATGCCATTCCCAAAACAGAAGTAAAAGCTCCTGTTCTGCTAAATTTAAAAAAGTACTGTTTAAAGTCTGTTACTTCAGTTTGCCTTATCTGCCAAAAATTACTTCTGACTAAATACAATGCCTCAATTCCAAAACTAAGGGCTGAAATGAATTCTGAAACATGTTTCAAATAAACACTAAGCAAAGTATTCTCCAAAAAGAAACTGCTCAAAAAACAGGACAGATGCACCATTTCCTCACTCATAATTCCAAACCATACTATTCCATGAACACAAATCCATACCAATTTAGGTCCTGAAAGACTGTGGTGCACAATCTGAATGCTACCAGACCAAAGATTTAAGCATTTACTTTCAAAGATATGCCAGTCACAAACTAAAACTAATTGCTCAGGCCCAAGTCTATTGTCGAACTTCTCTTTTCCTTAGGAGGCATCCCCATACAAGGACCTAGCCCCACAGTCAAAAGCATTAGTGTAAGCAGAACAGCAAGTAAACTGACTATTAAAAATTACTTTTGCCCCCAACAAAAAAATGAAGAAAATTCTAGCAATTGAACCTTAAATAATTAAAATTTGTGTGCAATCCTTTCCTTGTAGGTCTCCGACTGAAATGCCAGTTTCAAAGTTGTACCAAATTATGCAGGTCATAGAAATATTGTTCAAATTGTAGCACTTGAGAAATGCACACATATACCTAAATCCAAAGGTTTATGCACCAGAAACTATTGGTGTTAAATTTACACCCAACATTGTCAAAAGTGAATGACATCAATCGTGTGAATTTAGTAATGGTTTTAGCAATCAGATGCAGGATACCTACTGCTAGTGAGTAGGTGGGTCCTATTGCAACAAACCATGATAAACTATGATCAAAACCCAGAGAAACAAGGACAAAGAGACTTGAAACTCTGGCACATCAGTCACTTTTCCAAGAGATGCAACTTGGCATGTATCATGGAAATGCCCTCAGTCTAAATAGCAACTAGGCTCAGTAGAAGTATATTGTTCTGTAACATCTTATGAAGTATTTTCTTCTTATTATGAAGTATGTTGATACCTAAGTATTAACTAAATGCTGTAGACTTCCCAATCAAGTTCATTGAAAAGCAAAAATAATGTTGGGATCTTGGAGAAATAGCACTTCCTACCATTTCAGACAAGGCCAGGATAGTAGAGTATGAAACAGTTTGTATAAAATTCCCATCAAATGTCACCTAGAACTTCAAAAAGCAGAAGACAAAAAATACATAGCTGCTTCACAAACACAGCCTATTCCTCATTCAAATTGATGAACCGTAATGCCAGATTAAGTACACATAGCATTTTAAATTCCTTAACAAGGGTGAACTACTTATATTTTACAGATTTGTAACAGTGGTTGTGTTAAACACAATACAATGCACCTGTCGCATCAAGTACAAAACTAAATCACTTATCCCTACAGCTTTCAAGCTATATAGTGTTCATTATTTTGATAACTTGTGCTCAAACACCACATCCACTTTTCAGGAAGCAAAAGTGAGTATAACTAATAAATGCACAAGAAATTGGGAAGAGATAGTTAAGAATGACATTTTTGATCAAATTTGTTTACGCATCACTAACTGGGATTAATCTCAAGATCAAAAACCAAGTATTTGTCTTTCCAACTCAGCCAAACTGAATTTAACTTTTTTAATTAGGACTTTTGTTTCTGACATCTGTGGGACATTTCAAGGATAAATTCTAAGCATGGTACTGTGTGCCTGGCATACATTCTCAAGTCTCAATAAGAAATGAACAACTCAATGTATTATACCAAACATTAGGTACAAGTACAAGTAATTGCTTACTCTGATCAACTTCTTTCAAGTTTTAACTTCTAAATTCCTTATTTTGCCTTTTCTGCTCCAGTGTCATGCTCATTACCATCCAGCTATAAAAGAATGTAATCTAAACTACACTCATGGTCTAGGAACCATTTGATGTATCCTACAACACACTTACCAGGAATACAATATTTCCTAGTTGGGTAACCAGACAGCTCAAGTCAGCCATTTAGATAGTGACATTTCATATAATATATTATTACCCTTTTTGCATGAATGCTAGATCTGGCCAATGGACATTAGAATACTGAACTGTGACCCTAATGGTCTTCCACATATGCTGCAATCTGACACTTCGTCAGATTGATATTTGATCTGTGGAATTAATTTGAAGCAGGACAACGGTTGGAATGCTAGCACTGAATTCTGGTGAGGAGAGAAGACTAAGATTTCAGCTGGAACATCAGTGATAGCTGTCTGAATTTTATGAGTTTTTGGGGCATTTTTAGCAATAGCATAGGCTGACCTTCGGTCACAAATTCATTTCTCGAATCACAAAAACTTGCTGGTTAAGTGATAGACTGGCAGCAAGGAGTTGTATGCCATTGGAGTGGGGCTAGTTGAGACTTGCCTATTTTATAGAAAGTATACGAAAACGACTAAATTCAGCTGGGACACAGTAGATCCAATCTATGCTGGATAACACACAATGTAAGAAAGTGAAAACATTATGGGTAAAATCTGAATTAGTCAACTTTTAATCAGACTGTCTAATATATTACTGCCAGCTAGTTCAATTCAAAAAACAGGAACTTTTTAAGAATACCCCAAAAAAAACTATTCTGCAATACTGAATGTACAATGCTTAAAGTCTTGCATATGGCTACCATAATTTGTAATTAGTTCACCAAGTTTCAGGTGGCTGTCAGAAATTCCTCACCAACTTGACCTTGTTTCATTAAAACCAAAAATCAGCCGATCTAATCCAAATGTTGGTTTACACAAACGGGCTACTGGAGATCTCACACAGCTGGATGGCACACTATTTTCTGTAATGCTTATTCCACTTTCAAAAGAAAAATTCTCAATACTTGAATGATTTTCACTTGGTACTTTATTACCAAAGCCAAGGAGATATCCAGGTGATCCTCATGAACCGATGAAGTTTATTATTTCCAAAAGTATGTTCTGACATTCAGAAGTTAGGTCTATTTTATATAACCACAATCTCCAAACATGACTGTGGTCCAGTCCTTGTGTACAAGGTTGCCTCAGTTATTTTTATTCCACCACAACGAGAATCAAAATACATTTAGCTGGCTGACCTCTCAGTTGCAAACTCTGCACTCTGTGGCTATTACACAAGTCAATCTATAGAAAAGTACAGCGTATAACTAAAAAAGTTCACTCATTTGAAAGACAGCATTAGGGTAAGAAATCACAGCATCCAAAGGCCATACATATCATAACACATTTGTGATAATGGACTGCATAATACAAAAATAAAATTACAGTTACCATCTTGGATGTATTAAATACATACACAGCAAGAGCCCCTTAACAATTCTATTGACAAATCTTTGATGACTAACTAATGTGTAACGAATTTTGCCAACTGCAAACTGAAGCTCCAGTTTATTTGTTGCTTAGAAATCCATTGTTCATTTTTTTCTAACCAACTTTATATAAATAATTCATTAATGACAGATAATTTCAGTGGAATGAAATTCTCTTTTTAAGAGGGTACTTGAAGGCAAAGATTCCGTAGATCCAAGTTGCAATGTACTAAAATTTGAACTGCCCCAAACAAAGCTGCAAAGTATGAAGGAAATTTGACCGCAAAACCTTCTTTAAGGTACACCAGTTAAAAATCCTGGATTTCAAGCAGTTCTCTGTGAACTAACATCCTATGGTTCAGTGTATGTACAGAACACAGGATAGGGAAGACTTTTGAAGCCTAGAATTCAGTCAAGGGTACAAGAATAAGAGTACAGTTCTTAAATCAAGAACCCAGACTGAAAAATAGCTGTTGCGGTAAAACATGTTTAAAGGATCTAAAGTGGAGAGACGATCACTGAATCTAACAAAATGGCTCTTTATCCAAAAGCTGTATAATGGCTCTGTTTTTTGGATAAGACTTATCTAGAAACACTAGACAATGTCACAGATGCACGACTGATTTTCTAACGATTAGGTGTACATCTCAGCAGGGAAAAACAATCAATTTTGTAGAATATCACTATCAAATCACACAACCCAAGTTGGAAATATTTGATCCCCAAATGAAAACTGAGTTCCAGCAATGCAACTAGCTAACTTGCAAACATTTTATCTTTTTTACAAATCAAGAACAGTTTTACAAAATAATACAGCTTACTTGCTATTCTTACGGTAGCTTCGCTGAGTCAATGATCATGAAGATGAAGTGGTAGAACATAGGACCTAGATCATCTGTTAACTGTGGCAGTTGAAAAGGATACCACAAGATCTGCAGCCCAACAGCTTTTGTTTCCTCCTTCTGATGTGTTTCTAATGTTTTAGAAGCTATACTTAAGCACATTTGTCCTACTGCGCAAAAGTCCACAGTGCACTCGGAGTTGGGGAATATCTTGAACCTGCCCCAGTGACCATAGAATGCATTGTGTTAGCACCAACCATGTGAAACACTACACGAACTGCGCACACGTGTACACCATGTTTTGTAAACTGCATTCCACATGTTATATGTTCTGACCAGAAATCCTTCATAAATTTTTTTTAGATAGGTGTAGTAGCAAATTTCATTTGCCGGTAGTCAAACGTTGATCTTTCGTGAGATGAGAGGTAGAAAAAAAAACAATCCTGTTTTTTCCAAGAAGAATTTTTTTTAAAAAAATCTCTGTTGAAGCTGCTTTATAAAGTTAAGTGCAACTCAAGCTCTTTATGGCTTCCCATTGTCATTAATGTCAGCATTATTGCACGTATTTTTCTATGCAGCTTTAACAGATTATTAGAATTTCTTCCAGACATGTCGATCTTTTAAACTATTGGCAAAGGGCTCCAACTCCATTAATCTGGCAAACTGTATGTATTGCAGTTGTATTTAGAAGTCACTTGTTGCTTGGAAACTATCGTGGGTGGTGAATGGAGTATAGGTGGGGGCAGAGGGAAAATGGACACTGCCAGCACCAGGCTAGCAACAGGCTCAATTACTGAAAGAATTGACGCTAACCTGTTTCAGAGTCGTTGCTCTCAGAGGAGCTGGAGTCACTGCTACTGTCTGACTCAGAAGAGCTGCTGCTGCTTCTCATTCTTGAAGGACCTCCCACATCCATGCTTACGTCATGCTTCTCCGCTGCATAAAAAGAATCAATAAATAAATATAAAGCATAATCTATTTAATCCTAAATTGATATTTAGCCAAACTTGCTTCACATAGCTCTTAATTGCAAATATCAAGTTAGATCTTTGTTGATATTTAACATTTTATTACTCATTCTTGGGGCAATTCCTTCATATTGCAGCTCAAACACTAAAATGAGGCACAGAACCTGTAAGGGCTATACTTGTTCTCAAAATAGGCAGTTTGCTAAGTTCTTAACTCTAGAAACTTTAGTAACTTTCACAATCCATTAATTCAGAAAAGCTACATCCGTAAGTTCACTTGCTTAATTTTTTTTAAACTAGCTCACATTAGAATCTTAGTAATGTGGTCATAAGCAAGTGCTTGGCATCTGAAGCCTGCATTATACCATGTCATTGTGCAGCCCAAGTAACCTTTATCATATAGTCCATTTCTGTGAAAAGATTCATTTCCTCAGTCTCGATGAAACTAAAAAATTCTAGCAGAATGCTTGCCCCAATTAATATTCATTTCCTCAAGCTTAAAACAGATTGATAAACACAATAAGGACTCAGAGTGATGTAACAATAAATAACATTCACAAGTATAACAAAATATCTTATTGACTATAAATTGCAAGGTGTGCAAATAACCTAAAAGGTCAAATTGTAAAATGCTTTGTTGATTGTTTTCCTATGCCTGGCTAAAATTTTGATTACACATTTGTACAAGAAGAATAGTTAAGGATTGCATCCTCTCAAAAATCTTACATACAGAAAGCCTTTCATGACAATGGTGTTCTAAAGCACTTGATACCCCATTATGTACTGTCTTTTACCAGTTACTACAAATGCAGATTTTGTGGCAAACAGATATAGGTGAACAAGGCTCTCATTTAGTCAGATAATCCCTTTGATAATGCAGATACAAGGACAAATATTGGCTAGTACACTGGGAAGAATTGCCCTACTCATCTTTCATGTCATGAAATCTTTCATGTCCACCCGAGGGATCAAAACAGGCCCTCAGTTTAACTTCTCATCTGGCATTTCCAATAACTTAGCACTCCCATAGTATTGTATTTCAGCATCAGCCTTAAATTTTGAGCTCAAGTGGAACTTGAATCTGAAACCAGTTTGGAGGCAATTCAACTACCAACTAACAGCTATGGCTGATACTTCAAAGGCTACTTAAAAGACCTTAAAGCAAACTTAGTTTAAAATCATAAAGTGATAACTCAACCAACAGTTGTTACCTGGTAGCATTTGCAAATGGCAGTATTTTGTTCTTCAAAATTATTTAGAAAAGGAAAATAAGATGCCAGCTCTTAAAGAGCAACGAAAATTATTAGGAAGCATGCTTATGTTCAGGTTGGATGGTAAAAAATGGAAGGAGGCTGCAGTGGTTGGGTTAAGTAGCTCATTTCTTTGATGAGAGATAAAGTCAAATTTCAAATATACTTCAAGCATCAACGACAATGGTATCATCAAGTTTCAATTGGGTGTTGGCTCCCGAACGTGTTCAATTATGTCTGCCATGAATGAGAACAAAGGTTTTGGAGCCAAGTGGGCATTAGGTGAGTATTCTTCATTTCGGATGCCTTCATAGTAGTGAATCTTAAGTTTAGTATCAAAGACTGAAACAGTAAGCAATCTAATTTAACCTGGTATAATAAAAATATACAAAATGCCACAAAGGTTGATGCAATAACGTTAGACATTTGTTCAATCATTTAGATATTTAATTGATCATTTTTGTAACCATTGAGATGGCAATAAATGCAAGTCACAATAAAATCAGAAGCACTCTGAGTATATTTAAAACTGAGGTGGAGAGGTTCTTGACTGTCAAGGGGATCAAGGGTTATGAGGAGAAAGTGGGAGAATAGGGTTGAGAAACTTCAGTCACGATTGAATGGCAGAGCTGACCTGATTAGCTGAATGAATTGCTAGTTGCATACCTTATGGCCTTATATCAATATTCTTGATATTTTGCTCATATTTATGGACTAAAGCTTGCATTGATCACCCATGCAAGAGTTAACAATTTAGAAGCTTTATCTCCAATGCAGAATCACGGTCAATCTCACAATGTCATGTGTATCTCAGGGGGAGCTGGCCACCATGTCTCTCATACATGATCATCATTCAGTATAACTGGCAGTTTACCTTTCGTATCACAGAGAATTCAAGTGCTCTTGCAGTCAGATCGCAGAAGGTTAATGTGAAGGTAGCAGCAATGAGGAAAATTGAGGTCCCTACTGAGAGGAGGTTAAGAGTCAGGAAGTTCTGCTGTAATTATTTAGGGCTTTGGTGAAACCATACTTGGAGAACTGTGTACAGTCTCGTCTCTTTTTCCAATGCTTTTGTAATAAAGGTTCATTCCACTTAATTTCTGGAACAAGGAAATTATTCTGGTGAGGCAATATAGGGGTGGGTGGACCTACATTGACTGCAGTTAAGAATAAAAACTGATTTCACTTAAACTTAATTTTGAGAAGCTCTACAGCAGATATCGACAAGACTGTGTTCCTTGGATGGAATCAAACTGGGAATCATCCATTTTGGACATTCCTTCAAGGGAGTATTGAGACTTTGGTGTTTGTCAGAGGATTGTGCATGGTCATTGAGTATACACCACACCAAAACTTTGGTCAAAGAGTACAGGACAGAGCAACAAAGCAGTTTGGAGAAGATTACAGACATTATTCAATAGCACAAGATGATCATGCTACTACTCCTTTTCCTAATTGTTGTATACTTATTTTGAAGATATCTTATTACCAAAACAAATAAAATCTACCTTGCAATTTTGGGTTTGTCAATGTCTATTTCAACAGTTTTTGAACCTCTGTCACCTGATAATCAGGCTAGAACGAGTCATTTTTGGATCAATGCACACTAGAAAGATAACATTAATGGGGTCAGCAGGCACCTCAATATGCTATTTGCAATTAATAGTAAAATATAACATAACTATTTACAAGTCAGAAAAAAATTTGCAGTTTAAGCAAATAAGTGATCACTCTCGCCACTGTCATCTAGACTGTGCTGAAACAAGAGTAACAAGATAAAAAAGTTCTTACACAGGTTTACTGTTAACCAGATTATCAGGTGTTAAAACTGAGACACATGTTTCAAGTGAGCATTCATGATCTAGCAACCCTGACTAGAAGGCAGTTCTTAGAAGTATGGGAAAAGTATCAGTACATACTAGAGCTCTTAAAAGAAAACAAGTCACTTGGACAGTTACTAAGGGATACCCACAAGGAAACAGCAGCTTCAAGAAAACAACAACATTACTTGGGAGAGAATAAGCAAACTGCAATAAAAGCACAGGCCTCGGTCAGAGGCCTTCAAACAAAATAAGATAGCTAACCTGATACAACAATTCAACTCTGTAGAATATCAACAGCGTCCTCATCTTACTACACCTTATTGTTCTAATCTTACCGAAATGGAAAAATATGGGTTAATGTTCACTGGTGCACTGAAAATTTCCCATTTTAAATATGTGACCAATACTGAACAATTGAAGACAAAAATATTTATGATGGAAAACTGTGTCCCCACTTACTGGGCTGCCCAATGGTTTCCAAATTTTAGAGAACAAAGTCAAGGTTGTCAAACAGAACTTAAATCATGAAGCAGATAGGGATGGACATTATTATATCAACTGCATTTTCCCCAAATTTGCAGCAAATTTTAAATTTAAAAATCTCCAATTAAAATCAAATTCGCAGATTTACTGATCTCAATTTCAGTACAGCTGTGGTCGGAGGGTGAAAAATGAGGTCTGCAGATGCTGGATTCCTGATGAAAGGCTTATGCCCGAAACGTCGAATTTCCTATTCCTTGGATGCTGCCTAACCTGCTGTGCTTTAACCAGCAACACATTTTCAGCTGTGGTCGGAGCCAAGCTGAACTATTGGATGAGTTACCCAGGACTCGAGTCATTATTGGAGCCAATCTGAAACAATACCATTAATAATATGGAATCACCATTAATGGAATAATAGCATACAAGGACCATTTCCTTCAGCTCTGATCAAACTTAATTAAGTTACCAACAGGAAGCGGCCATATAGGATGTCTTCTCATCAAAATGGTGCACAGGAAACACAAATGACCAATACAGTGGTGTGCAAATTCAGGTATTAAAGTTACCAGACATTACCATTGTCACTGGCACAACAATAAATTAGATTAATGAGCGTAGGCTGCATATGGGAGTTACAAGCTTGTCCTTCAACTCAAGATTAGCAATGTTTCACTGAGTAGGAAATGCAATTTAAGCCATGTTTTTTCATCGGGTCCAACCCCACTCAGACTGAGTTAATTCATCCCTGGCTTCCTAACAATGGTTAATGTGGGTCAATGCAAGGTCTCAGAACATTACATTTCAATTAACTACCTTACAACTCATGCTCTTTTCTTGGTTTATTTTCAAATGGTAACTGCCAATGATCAGCTTTCTCATTTAAGCCCGTTCTAACAAACTTAGCCCAAACAAATCTCCACTTAGACAATTCTGCCTGAACAAGGATGTCTTACATCTATCTCTGAATCCATCTGAGTGGAAGCAAGTGCAATGCATAATCTGCAGACTCTGCCACACATGAGCTAGGTAGTACTTGGAAATGTCCAGTAAATGATTGTGCTCAGTCAAATATCCAGCCAAATCTCCTCTGCCTCAACTCCTTTACTGTGCATTCTCTCAATGCTCTTGATGTCACCTTGACTAAACCTTCATTTGTCTGTCAACTGCTTGAGATTCTAGGAGTTGCAGATATTTTGTCTTCAAGCATCTTAAAGGATATCTCGAAAGAATTTCAGCTGCCTTGCAGCCAAGTTCTGAGTGTAGCAGTTGCTTCAGTAACAAAAAATAAGGATGATACATGTGGTCCAACAGAGCTGGTTGAGTGAACTGAACCTAATGTTGAGCATTTGGACTTGAGACGACAGCACCTTTGAACCATCTTACCTCTGGATTTGAAAGACTTTTGATGGTACCCACCAGCACCTTGAGTTGGACAACTGACAAGTACCCAAGTATAAGAAGCAATTAGATCACTGCTGATCAGTAAACTATAAATCAAGGTTTTGAGATGCCGATCCTTAAAAACTCTTAATCAGCCAAAGGCTGAGCAGACACACTGGAGGCAAACAATTTTATCATTTTTGTCTAGAGGAAGTTCCCTAGATGTCGAAAATGGTCCACAATTTTTCAGGATCTTAAACTGATAGCACGGAAGGCTGTGCCATGAAAGTCAGTTGGAAGCATTTTCTTTATTTCCGAGGAGTCAGGGATGACCTGGTGCTGGCATTTGCGCTAATGTGCGTACAAATGTCAAATAGAGCACACAGAAGCTCAAAGACAAAGGCTGGAGTGACTTTAGTTTTGAATTTAAAGATATTGTTTGCCACCTGCTCTGTAGTGTACCTCTACCTCCTGCAAATTACCCACAAGCTTGAACTGTAGTACTTCATCAAGGAAGAAAGCAAAAGGAGATTGGTGTAGTGTCCTAGTCTTGTTTGACCCAGGCCTTCCCTGGGGTAGGATAAGTAGGTTGTGATCGTACTTACAATCATTGCTTGCACGTCAGTGTGATGTAGGCAGACGATGGCAATAAATTTCAGAGAGGATACAAACCAGCCTTCATAAAAGTAATAGACTTGGTGAAATCAAAAGGCTCCCTGCTGTTCTTTGAAATTTTCTTGGGCTTGCCATGCAGTGGAGATCATGTATACCTTGAAGGGTGAAAAGCACACTGCAACTTCAAGGAGCTCTTCAGGCACTAAGAGAAGACAATAGAAGAATGTGGCTAATAATCTTCATGGCAAACAGCAGGCCAACTCCTCTGCAGTTACTCCAACTTATTTTCCTTCTGCAATTAGACTCTCGATGACAGCATTCCTGAAATTTTCTTGGAACATATCCTCTTACTAGATAAGGAAGGAGATTATGTAATCATGAGAAGTAAATCCCCACTGTATTTCAGAATTTTTTTTAAAAAACTGTGAAAACAGGCCCTTCGGCCCAACAAGTAAAATAGTAGAATGGTACCACGGTTTCTATCTGCTTCAGAGGCTCTGTTGTTTTCAACTGGCAGAAAGCTTTCTGGACTTCCCTGCACATCAAGGCAAAGCCAAGGCTAAGCTAGGTGGAGTGGAATTGAGGATGTTCAAGTCAAAGTTAGTTGTGGTTGAGTACTTCTTTAAAATGTGCTCTCCAGCACACATGGACTGCTTCCCTATTCCCTTCAATGTTTGGTTCTCAGCAGGGTGGTCACTTAATTGCTTGTGCTACAGATCATCCTGAGACTCAAACCAAGGCACATTAGATGTTTCCTACCTTCCACGTCTTCTCTATCACTTTGCTCTTTCATGTTTTATACAATAACGTTCCCTTGCAATAACAACGGGACTATTTTCTGAGCTGTGAAGTTTCCAGTCTGTGGGCTGAACATTTCATGGCCATTGTTTGCTCTTGTCAAACCCATCATGACATTTCTTGAAAAAGATTCATACAGCTCTTCACAGGCTCTTGATATGGAATTGCTTTCCCCAGAACAATGAAGAAATCAACATTTCTGTTTTAATGCATCCTCAGGCAATGAGCAAACTTATCCAAATGGTTCTTCTCCAACCAACTAGCAAACGTTTCCCATCACAAAGTCATCATTCTAACAGTTAGCTCATGACTTAGGAACAAGCTTGCTGCTAAGGGCAAATGAGTTACGAGATTGCTTTATTGCCTTGTTGTAATGGAATAGAAGATATTGGCAGGGTTGCCTTTATATATCTTAAGCTGTTGTCAAATAGTTATTTGAATGTCACTGACTTGTAGCCCTGAAGCTCAGAAGCACTTGCAGATAACTGATCTGTTAGTTTCTGAGCAGCTCCTACACTTTGGTTAGCTATTTCATACCAGCATCTTAGAGATAAAAACCAAGTTAACAGCTAAAACATGTACATTGCAAACCAAAGACTGCTATCAATAACTCATTCAACTTTCACAAAAGAATGTTACTTGCGAGATAATCCATCTTTACAGACTATCTTAATTGCAATTGCTTCAAAGAAACATTATAAGCAATTTTAAACCAAGCTACGTAAGGCTTGGTTTAAGTCCAATGACTCACGTTTAGTCAAAAAGTAGTTTTTTTTTAAAAAGGAGTGCCTTTGCAGGAGTGCCCAAAATGTAGTAAAGCAAGGTGAGAGGACAATCCAAAACTTTGAAAAAGTGAGGGCTGTAGATGCTGGAAATTAGAGTCGAGTGTGTGATGCGAGAAAAACACAGCAGCTCAGGCAGCAGAGGAGCAGGAAAACAGACGTTTTGGACAAAAACCCTTCATCAGGGATGAATCCAAAACTTGGAATCTAGTTACCTCAGCCCCAATAATGGAGATTAAAAACGTATTGTTCAAGAGAAGCTAACGCAGGTCAGTGAACAAAGGACTGATTGGTGAGCAGAACTTGTTTCAAGTAATAGTCAACAGTTTTGGATGACTTCAGGTTTATGCCAGAAAGAGCTGGGGTGCATAGAAAGTCAAGTCCATAGAGTAGGCAGATGAGTTGAAACATGCACACGATTGGGCAATGTTGTAGAAATAGCAAATATAAGACACCTCGATAATCAGGTAGACACGTCTAAAATAATAAAAAGGTACCAGAGACCCAAAAGCAGGTAGATCAACCGTCAGTGCACGACAATCATCTCAATGCTAATGAACTTGAATGGAATACAAAGGAGGAGAATAAAGTGACCAAGTCGGCTCAGGTCTCCGCTCAGCACTGTTCACTTTTTACCAGCATGGAACATAAAGAGAGCAAAGTCAAACTTTAGTATCGTGTCAGTCTAATCATTTAGAAGTAGGAATAATGCCTGAACCTGCCAGTGACCTCAAGATAAATGGGAAGCAACCTCTGTTTGTGAAACTTATACTGCACAACATCCCATGCTCCTAATTTGATTTCCAAAAAATGCCACAAAATTACTTGTAATTTTGCAACATAGAAGGCTACTAGATAAGCTGCCATTACCTAGGAAACCAGTTGTGTGATCTTACCCAGTTCTACACGAGATCCTGCAACACACGGCATATGAAGCTACATGGAATGACTCAAACTGGCTTTAACCAGACAGACCTATCTACAGTCAAGATAAACCTCAACCTTCAAAATGACTCCCAAGTTAGTGAGTGACTCTAATGTACTGATAACTTGGAATAACTGTAATGTAATGATAACTGGGAACAATGAAAACAGTCAAGAAGTTCCATCAGTTTATGACGAGCCACCTGCAGGGAGTAAATTTAAGAGTGGAGGATGAAAACAGGACAAGATAAAATGCACCACAACTCACTGTTAAATTTCATATCAGAATTTGAAGCAATATCTAGGTTATAAATGTTTGTAAATATTTTGGCAATGAGAATTGGAGCAGAGGTTATATCACAAAGACTAATTTAAAGTCTCACAATGAGAAGTTCAGTCATCGGTAAAAATAAATGATTATGGCCTCAGAAGGGGTGCACATAATAAAATATTTTATTAACTCTCCAAAACATCTAAGAGGTCATACACAAACAGCACTTGATCAATGTAAATGCTTCTCAAATTCAAAATACAGTGAGGACAAACAGTGCACTGTCAACACTGGGTTCAATTCTCTCTTTCCCACCACCGAGATGGGAGAGTGAGTGAGAAGGGATAGATTTTTACTTCAAAATGTTATTTGTCAGATTGTTGAGACACATCTTTTATTAACAAATTCTTCTATCATTTGCAGACTTCTCAAACATCTTGCAATCAGTAAAAAGGCAACTTTAATCCCCATCTTGTTCAGAAACCAACTTTGTTAGAACGACAATGCACTGAATTAGTGAATTAATATTCCACTTTAATGAGAAATATTTAGAAACAAGTATTGGCAAGTAGCAGAGTCTGCCATTTCAATTAATGGTTTGTTTCAGGATCTACATTTTAACTGAAAGGAATGATTTTGTTTGTCAGAAAAGCATATTTTCTCAATTTCATACTGTATTATACATTAAGAGGAGACACTGGGTCATTTAGACAACTCCTTTAATAGCTTAATTTTAGGTAATGAAAATATCTTAACTCTTGCCTATAACTAAACTAATGAATGAAAAAATTGTTATGAGCTGTGGTGCATAACCCAAATTAAACATTTATTTATAATCACTTCAGCCCAGTAAATAAAGTTGATTAGATTTACCATCATACCTCTCAACTGCTTTTGTTTTAAAATCACTGCTTCCCAACATAAAACTGCACCACTGAAGAAAGTAGCAGAGTGCAACCAAGTAAAATCAACAAACTTGCTGACTCTACAGAAAGTCAGTGCTTCCCCAAATATCAGTCTGAATTCCAACATAAATACGTTGCAGTTTGAGAGGTATGTGTACTATAAAGATAAATGAAGACTATTACATTAACATATAAACTGACTTGATCCGTGGCCCCAGCCTATTTCACCTAAAGATCTACTTCACAAGGTTGCACTACACCAACCTTTTCTGCCTGGTTTCTTCCCAGAGCTCAGCTGGCCGCTAACGTCATGTAACCTGGTATCCAGCTCACTCTTCGAGTCTAGCTGGAGGTCATCGTTCGATTTCCCTGGGACTTTTTTCACTGCAAACAGCATCACACAACAAGATTTGGACCAAACACTTTGGTACCGGTACACAGGTACAACACAGTGAATAAAATTACTCTAGTTTGGCACGTGGGATCAGATGCAAGGTTTCTGCAAATTCAAAAAGAAAAGAAAGCAGCTGTAGGAAAACAAAAAAAAACATTCACAATTTGTGACTGCTCTTGAAGGCCATTAATCTGAAGTGACTTCAGCAATTTTTGGGAAGAATAAGGATTCTGAAATAGAGGGGTCATGGCCCACTTTAAAGGCAGATTAAAATCACAAAAAAAGGAGGGGGGTGGGGTGGGGGGTAGTAACAAAGCATAAGGTTTAATTCATCATGGCATTGACCTCAGTTATGCTGTTTTAATGAACTGTGTAGGGAAGGTCAGACAGAGGCTAATGTAATCTTGGGTTGCCACTGCCAAGTACGTTAAGGGCAATCACCTCAAAAAGGTGGCTTAGAGCCAACAAAGGAATTTCTCAGGGATTCTGGGGAAAGGAAATTAATTCTGTCTTTCCCACTTTTTTTAAAAAATAAAAAGCCTTTTATCAAGTAAATAATTTCAATTTATTGTCTCTTCCCCCATAACATGTGACAAGCTGTACTAAAACCTCCATAGCCACCATACACAAGCTGCCACAAGGGCAAGTGATTTCCATGCTCTCCGAGGAAATATTCACTATTTCACCAGAGCGACATGGTCAGTCTCATTGATTCAACAGGATGAGTTATACAAGCCCCTCCACCAAGTGGCATGACAGAATGTCTGATTCAGTACACCACTTGATGCTTTGTTGGGCATTGCCTGAAAAGGGGAAAACAATCACATATCTTCACACAGATGGTTTTTTGCACAAACACAAGTTTAATATTTAATCATGATATCACTATGCTGCAATTAGCGAATTTTGCAAAGTTACAATAATAAAATCAGTTTCACAGGTAAAGATAGATCAAGTTCAAGATTAAAAAGGAAACAATGTACCTCTGAAAACCAGCTGTTGCTTTGACTCTTATTCTAAGAAACCCCAGTGACATCACCACCCCACCCACATGTGCCCATACACAGGTTGAACAATGACATAATGGAGCAGATCATTTATCAATGATCTTAAATCATCACATGCCCAATGTAAGAATTTTGTTTTTTTCCTAAACAGACTGAAAATTTCATATAATTTCCTAACAAGTTAAGCGAATCACATATAACACAGTGAAGAATAAGTTACAGAAGACGTGATCACCCAAATCATGCCATTAAAACAACAGAACCCATTGAGTAACGAGGCATTTTTGTGTCAGCAAACATGAACACTGCCCGAAAACCATTTCTAAGTACTCAAAAAATCTCAAATTATCAAGAGCATTTTTTTCTTCTAAAGCACGATGCAACATTTCCTCAAGTACTGAGTGACGAAAAGCAAATCCTTCTCCCAATGTGGATATCCCAATGGCCTAAAAAAGAGCAGAGTTATATCCTGGAATCACAAGAACCAAATTGTGTGTTGAATCTTAATATTGAGTGTTTATAAGTTGTCTCCAAGGGAGGATATGTGGTCTGGGAAGAAACCCAAACCACAGATAGACTCGGATGTTCAAAAGGTGTTCAGTGGCATTGAGCATGTGAATTCAGAGTCCAGTCTCGCAGCCTCTGTCAAATTATTGGCATGGAAGACGACAAATTAACAAGTAGTTGGTTAGAGTTGCTCCATTTTTGCTTCTATAGGGAATTTAAGCACTTGCCACGTGGAAAGTAATTTCATTTGGAAACATGAAAAACAGCCAAAAATCAGAGCCATAATGAGTTGTCCAAGGCCGATCCACAAGAGTTTTCCCATTACTTATTTCTCATTTCACATAATTGAAGAAACTACATATTTAAATGAAATTATTCAAATAGTGACTTTGTATTGTACATTGGTAAAGATGCAATATGGCATGACAGATTCAAAGAGAATAGGGAGGAGAAAAACGAAGAAAAAAGGTTGAGCAATGGTGTTCAGTTTATTTTAGTCCAAAAAGTACGAAAATCAAGTCTGATACCACAATGAAATCCTAAACAATGAGTTAATTTTAACAGCAGCCATTGTTGTGTACTAACAGTTATCTCAGGCCCTCAACTGTTCGCATGATTAACACTAACCAAATGCCATGTACATAACAATGATTGACATATATTCCTGTACGACAAAATATTTGACTTGCTCGAGCATCACCTTATAGATCTGGTTAACAAGCAACAGAAGCCAATTTAATGACAATGGATTTGGGTAAAGGGGCGAGTGAAAGTAGATGCTTTCCCCTCAATTATATTTAATTATACACATATTCTATGCACTTATAACTAACCATACCAAATAGGAATCATACATGCAGCCTAGCTGCATAGTGACAAATTATAGTGGTCATGTGGAGAATAGAATTTGCAGCTCCACCCACACCAGACATTACATCTGATACAACCCAAGTAGACAAGGGAAGGAGAAAAAAAAGTGAATCATGCCACAAGAGTGCCCAACTCAAATACTGGAATAAAAGGATTCAGGAGCAGGACTGAGATTGATAGCTATTTTGGACACAGATGTCAAGAGATATGGGAATAGGGCTGAAAAACAGTAGACCTCAATCATGATTTTACTAAATGGAAGAGAATACTCAAATGACGGGATGGCCAAACCTGCTCTTATTTTTTGATCTTTGTTTGTTAATCATAAAACAATGGGTTAAGAGAAAGATTAGGAGCCACATGGAATTAAGTCCATGAGTTCAGGAATTTAGATTTCATTTATCCTAAACACATGCAATTAAAATCTCACATCTTGGCTCAAATTAAAAACTGTTTTTAAACACTTAGGACCCTGGCCCAAACAAACAAATTTTCGTATAAAATGGACATCTCAGACCACACAGCTTTATGTAAATCTGGAGCTGTAAACCAGGAACAGCCCACTTGGGAATTTCCAATAATCCACTTGTTGGATCACTGGATCTGCTTGGAGAGAAGCTCCTGAAATCTCCCCATGAATTGTCAAGTAGCTGAAGTAAATAGGGAGCCAAGTGAAAGACTATTTTCCAATAAATTAACGCAGCAACATTTAAGACTTTCCAACAGGATAGAATAAACTTATTACAAAAATTCTTGAAATAAAGTTTACAGCAAAGAGTACAGAAAAATGTAGTGTGATAACTTCAATGGATAGAAATCAGCCCTTTCTCAAAATTCCTGAATTGAACAGTCTGTGGTGACACATGTTCAGCAAACATGACAAAGCTGGTCAGTGACTACTTGGATATTAAGTCTGATTTTCAGAGACCGACCAAAAGGAATAACTTGAAAGGTTTTACAAGCATTATTGTTTATTTAATAAACACATTTACTGATTGATCCCCAAGTGTACGCAGAGTGGGACAGAGCGAAATTCATCACCAGCTTCAGACATCCAAGATAAACAAAATACGTCAGATCCTGGTTTGATTCAGTTGGCAGCCTCTATAGGACACAGTTTATTGTCCTGCAGTCTATACAGTGAGATTCAGATCTCACTGTCTATAAAGGGTGGTAGAGACAAAAAAAAACTCAACATTTCAGCATTTAGATGCACACTAGCGATGCCAAGGTACTCAAGGCCACAGGCCAAGTGCTAGCAAAAGGGATTAGAACAATGAGGCACTTGTTTTTGACCAGTTCAGACTTGATGGGCTGGAGGACCATTTTCTGTGTTGTAGCCTCCTCTGACAGAAGAATGATCCTCAAATAAATGAGAAAGAGGATCCTGACACATCATAGAATTTTTCTCTGATGTTAAACAAATTGAACACATTTAGATAGAGCTTTACTCTGCATCCAGGTGGACTTCACATCAATTAGGAACAGTGAATGTTGACCTTAAATTTCAAAACCAAATGGGGCCTATTGCTGTACATTAACATCCTTTAACATGAGCACAGAAAACACAGAAATTCCGGTTTTCGACCCAAATTAAACTTGTCAACAAATTGAAGATTCATGTCCCATTATCTAAAAATTTTGGTAAACACCACCAGGAATGGGATTTGAATTTGGCTACAGAAAGATCCAAAATTAGTTTCAGCTCACATTTATCCAGAAGGCATTTTTAAGAATATATTTCACTGATTTCCCTTAACCCCAGGATCTGAAGTCATATTACCTCAAGAATTGTGGGCTGATAACGTGTAATCAAATCGCACCAATAATTCCACAATTGGAGCTTCAATACTTAAATGGCAGTGATTGATGGCAGCTGCACTCGACCCTGAACATTACCATGATTTGAATTCCTGCAGAGCCAAGTGCTTGGCCACAAAGCAAGTTTCCAATTCATAGAATCCCTACAGTGTGGAAACAGGTCCTTCATTCCAACAACTCTACACCAACCCTCATAAGAGTAACTCACCCTATTACTCTACATTTCCCCTGACTAATGCACCTAACCTACACAACCCTAAACACTACAGGCAATTTTGCATGGCCAATTCACCTAACCTGCACATCTTTGGATTGTGGGAGGAAACTAGAACATCCAGAGGAAACCCATGTAGACACGGGGAGAACGTGCAAACTCCACACATACAGTTGCGAGAGGTTGGAATCGAACCAGTGCTAACAACTGAACCACTGTGTGGACTAAAAAGTTTTCAATGTTTAAAACATGACAGAAATTTCAAGATACCAAATGCTTTGAAGTGTACTACAAAGAATATGTAATAGCAAAAACTAAGTACACCACTACTCCAGAAGTAAAAACTGGCCACAATGAGGTCTACAGAAATCAGTTTGTAGTTTTTTGATACTAACACTTATTCCATCTTGGAGACAGCCATCGTTATTTCTATTGTTGATATTTGATGCTGAACTTTCAAATACAGTCCCCCGTCCCCAAGCTGGAATATTTAGCAGATGCTGTTGGAATTCCCCAAGGCAAAAAGCCAGGGAGCAGATTTCTCGGTAGAGCAAGTGTAGACCAACTAATTCTTTTTGGCAGGAAAGGTACAGAGACAAAAAAGGTATAAAACAAAGGACACAATTTTCAAGGGGATGTAGAAGCAGAAGAACTTTGGATGCACATGCGTGAGTCAAGGAATGAAAAAGCACACGACATCTTGGATACTAACAGGAAAGTACAAAAGCAAGGTTAAGTCACCTTAAATACAAACAGAAAAAGCTGGATAATCTACAGGCATTGATGGCAGGTCAATGACATTTCATCAGAACAGTGAAAGGTCATCTACCTGACACATTTAACACTACTTTGTTCTATTGATGCTATCTGACCGGAGGTTTTGCCAGCATTTCAGGTTTGTTTTCAGATTTCCAGCCTGCACAGCATTTTGGCTTTGTAGTTAAAACTTTAAGCCTGAAAAATCTCTGAACTGGAGTACTGCTTCCACTTCTAGGAACCACACATTGGAACGGTTTTCCTTTGAACAGAGAAAAATTGAGAAGGTTTGACAGAGACATGTAACATCATGGTGGATCTGCACAAGTACAGAGAGAGAGAAAATGCCTCGACTGGTCCAAGTATCTAGATTCAATTTTTAAGATAACTGATAAATAAAACAATGGTGGTAGAAATAACTTGTTTTTGTGGAGGCAAGTGGTTAGAATCTAAAACATAATGTATGTAGTAGACAGTGTCAATTGATGTTTTGAAAAGGGACCGTTATTATTCATTATTTTAAAAGAAAACACTTGGAAGGTTACAGGGAGTTGGTTTAGGTAAATTGACCTTTCAGAGGGCTTGCACAAACAAAAACAAAGTAGCCTTTTACTTCATGCTGTAACCATTCTGCAAGTAGATTTCTTCTCACTTTCCCATAGCCTTCTGAGGGAGTTACCTGAAAGAAATCATTGATGGCACAAGTGTAGCAACATCATCTTGCCAGCCTCTTATCCTAGGTGCAGTAGGCAATGCCTAACAGGATCAACTTCATTGGTTTCTTTGTGCAAATGCAAAATTTGTTAGCATTTCACTTTAAGAAAGTTAGTAATTCTTGTGTAAGATAGATAGATTCCAGTAACTCTGATCAGTATAGCAAGTCCACTTGCTTATTGCTTGTAGAATCAAATATAGCTCCAGTTTTGAAAGTAGGATTGCATTTGTTTCCAAAAAATCCTCAATTTTTTTTTTAAGTGTTTCATTGTATAGATATGTACCAGTCTGAGTTATCTTCCACTGTATCTGCAAGTGCAATCTATTTTAACTCAAAGTTTCACTCTGACATTTCTGAAACTCTTTCCTTCATATTCCTTCAGACAACTAACACTGGAGTCATTTTCTTTATTTTCATCAGCCTTCGTGAAAACTGTAACAAGTAATTATTGAGCATCCCTCCAATTTCACCATTACCCGATACAGATTTACCTTGGATGCCCTAATAAATTTAATTACTCTTCTGTCACTTATTTGCTTACATTAAAGAAAATATTAAAACGATGTATAGTTTATTTCAGACTTTCCTAATTCAATCTTCATTTGCTCAATCCTTAGTTCTTAATGTACGTTGTGCATGCCTTCTTTATTTTATCTAATACTGTAACACTTCACTATCTCTAATAACTAGGTCTCTCACACTTCATATGCCTGTGTGTGGTGCCCCTGTGATCCAGAATAAACCAGATATTCTTCTCCTCCTGTTAAGTCTTCCCACCTCTTACTCCAGCTCAATGACTGAACAGATTATTTACATGTTTCGTATAAGCAGTCATGTACAGCAGTTTCACTGCCCACACATGCCCATATTCTACTGTTGCAACACTGGCTGCGCTATTTGGTAGGATTACTATAAAATTATTTCTAGTAAGAACTAATTTGTTTATAAATACCAAGTGATTAACAAATGGATATAATTTGATTTGTTATGCCTCAGTTCTTTTTAAGTTGACCTCATTATTCTACTTAACTATTCACTTCAACTTAGATTCTTTTCCCCATTGCCACACATCAGTTACTTTAAGTAGAATAGAGTCATAGGGACGTACAGCACGGAACAGACCCTTCGGTCCAACTTGTCCACGCCAACCAAATATCCCGACCTAATCTCGTCCCATTTGGCAGCACTTGGCACATATACCTCTAAACTCTTCCTATTCATATACCTAACCAAAAGCCTTTGCACGGTGCTGCCTCACAGTGCCAGAGACCCAGGTTCAAATCCCATCTCAGGCAAGACTGTGTGTGGAGTTCGCACATTGTCCCAGTGTCTGCGTGGGTTTCCTCTGGGTGCTCCGGTTTCCTCCCACAATCCAAAAATGTGCAGGTTAGGTTTCTCGGCCATGTTAAATTGCCCATAGTGTTAGGCGAAGGGGTAAATGTAGGGGAATGGGTCTGGATGGGTTGCGCTTCGGCAGGTCGGTGTGGACTTGTTGGGTCGAAGGGCCTGTTTCCACACGAAGTAATCTAATCTAATCAAATCTAAAAATTTGCAACTGTACTAGCCTTCACCACTTCCTCTGGCAACTCCCTCTGCATGAAAAAGTTGTCCCTTTTACGTCTTTCCCTTCTCACCCTAAACCTGTGCCCTCGAGTTCTGTATTCCCCCACCGTGAGGAACAGGCTGTCTATTTATCCTATCTATGCTCCTCAACATTTTACAAACCTGAGGTCACCCGTCAGCCTCCAACGCTCCAGGGAAAACAGCCCCAGCTTGTTCAGCCTCTCCTTATAGCTCAAACCCTCCAACCCTGGCAACATCCTAGTAAATCTTTTCTGAACCCTTTCAAGTTTCACAACATCTTTCCGAAAGGAAGGAGACCAGAATTGCACGCCAATATTCCAACAGTGACTGAACCAATGTCCTGTACAGCTTAACTTGACCTCTCAATACCTGTACTTAATAATCTGACCAATAAAGGAAAGCATACCAAACGCCGCCTTAACTATCCTATCTACCAGCAACTCTACTTTCAGAGCTATGAACCTGTATTCCAAGGTCTTTGTTCAGCAACACTCCCTACGAACTTACCATTAAGTGTACAAATCCTACTAAGACTTGCAACACCTCACATTTATCTAAATTAAACTCCATCTTCCACTCCTCAGCCCATTGGCCCATCTGATCAAGATCCCGTTGTAATCGGAGGTAACCTTTGCTGTCCACTACACCTCCAATTTTAAATTTAGAACACAGCTTTTATTCCTAAGGTTGTCTTCATAGTTGAACAGGGAAGAATAAAGTGTCCCAAATTCTTTGCCATGTTTTAAATCCTCACTCTGGCTCTGTTTCTTTTTGTGGGCAGAAACTGACTAGATTAGGACAAGAAATATCACCCAGTCATGGAATGCTAAAGCTTCACAATGAAAATATTGGCAACTGACTTATCTGCCAGCTCTTTTAAATTTTGATTCTGATTTGCCAAGACATGCTGTCAAAATACAGAAATCCTTGTTCTGGGGGGAAATGCCAGCGTTCTTCTACCCCAATATGTCAGGCTGACATTTTGGCTGACAGAAAAATTCACCCTCTATTTACTTCCAACATCAAAACCTTCAACTGAAAAAGTGGTGGCCCTGGGTTGGAAAAGGGAATAATTTTGATGTTCCACCTTGAATGGTGAACAAATAACTAATTACTGGCTGCCGCGTGCATAAAGAATATTCATTCTGGCAGCACATGGAACAGCTGCAAAAGACAGAACAAAAGGAAACAAGTTGCCTTCTTGGGCGCAGTAAATAGCTATGACTCAAATTTAGCAGTAACTTGAGAGTTGCAGTAATGTTGCTTATGTTCCACAAAGCTTATTTTAAAAGCTAAGACTGCGCCCAATGGGATCAAATCCAAAATCAAGCAAGTTTGTCTAGCGCGTAATATACGATTGAAATTTTGTACAGAAAGCTATTCCAAAAAGCAGTTGTAGCATTAATATCTATGATGATACTCAATTTGTCCATTTTTATCTTGATCCTATTGGTCAGTGAGAAGACAAAACATTTTCTCTTTCAGATGCATCTTGAATATACTGTTTTTATTTCAGATTTCAGTATTTACCATTTTAAGCTAATCATTGGCCACTGTTTCAACAAACCATTTATGACACAAATACAGTGTCATGATAATCCACAGAATGGTAATAGCATAGTTTAGGGTCCAAGAAAGAACTTAATGCAAAATGTTGCTCACCCATACCCTGCCCAAATCCTATGTCCATCTTAGTCACTACCTAACAGCCGGCTTTCAGAGGTAATACTTGGAAAAGCCTGTCCAGGGAGAAATGGAGTGGGGCCGCGATCGGAGAAGAGAGAGAAGCTCCCAACACACCTTGCAGTCAGAAAAAAGCAAATGGCATGGTAAGTGGAGAACAGATTTAATTTAGAGGGAATGGCTGATGTATTAAGAATGGCTTGATTAGACTGATTCATGCGCACAACCAAAGTTTTAGATCGATTTTATAGTGAGGTGACAACTTTTTTAAATCCGCGAGGGCTAACTCTCACCTTGAGGTTTCCTCGCTTTTTTCCGTAAACATGATGTAACGTATCGTTCTAGCTCTCGCAACGTAGAGGGTTTTAACGTTTCAAAGTCTATTTCAATCTCATCAGGGTTTGAGTTTCTCAGTGAGGGCTCACGGGACTGAATGATGTGAACTACTCGCCCCAATTTATCACCAGGAAGTTTGTTTATGTCCAGGCTCAGTTGTCTCTTTTCCTCATATGTCATCGGTTTGCACTTATCCTCCTCCTCAGAGTCATAAGCAGGACCAGGTTTGATGCTCTTCAGATTTCTGAAGGAAAAGCAAGTAGAATTCAAACAAACGTGGCAATTGTAGGCTTACAGCAACAATACATATAAATGCTGCGCAGACATTTGAACCGACACTGTCCATTCACGCACAGAAATAAATTGAACATTTCAAATGATAATTTCAAATATTAAACAGTATTACAAAGAGCAGAACACAAAGCTGAAGGAAAGACGAAGTAAATTAAGGATTTACTTTTGTGAAAGCAGAGATTTTAGGACGAAGTAAAAACAAAGAATTGAAGTAAGTCCAGAAGACAATTCAACATCAAACAACTGGAGCATCTAAGCTATTAAGACTACTACAGCCTATTTGACAATCAAGTAACTGAAAAATCAATATTTTTCAATATGCTTCATTTAACTGTTAGCATTAGAAAACTAATGCTAACAGTAAAATGAAGCATATTGAAAGGATGATTTGAATACTTTGCCAGTTTGAAGACAAACTTATCTGGAAGGGTACTATGGACTTGACTGCTTCAAAACGAACAAATTAAGCTCCTGGTGGGGCTTGGTAACCCATTCTCTCAAATACAAGGTATTATGGTCACCAACCATCCAAACAATAGGGAGACAAAGTAGTTAATACTATTTATTTAAAAAGATGCCAAATGTTAACAGCAAGTTATAGCATATTACCTCTACTATGACCAGGTGTGGTAAGAAGTTTGCACTACGCTATCCCTTCCATTTTGAAGGGAGTTTTCCCTTGCTATCCTAATAGAAATATGACTAAAAGAGGGAGCATTCTCAGATACTGACAAGCATGTAACAGTTAGAATTGCAACGCAGAATGCTTTCTCTTCAGATCCCGCTTGTCGCTGCTACCCATCTCATTCACTGAAAAGTACTTTGGTTACAAGAAGCTCATTATTCTGAAGCAACTGATTTCAATTTAAATCTGAGAATTACAAATCAGGAGTTCAATAGAATATTTTTCAATTGGCTGCCATTGCAACAATTTAGTACAAATGCCAACTCACTAGCACACCATCCAACACATTTAACTTAACCCCTGCAGCCAGTGGACATACTTGCCTTGATCCCAGTAACTCTGATTTCCAAGGCTTGCTTCATACAAGTCAAATACTATTTTGATGTCAAGGACAGTCACTCTGACCTTACCTCGAGAATTCAGATCTGCTCTTCATATTCTGAACCTGACCTGATGGAACTCTAAGTAATGGTGATCAAGTTATTAAGGAGTAAGTGCTATGTAGTAACACTTCGTTGTTATTTTGTTGGAAGATGGCAACAAGGCTGACACAGAAACACTAGACCTGGGAGCACGAGTAGCTAATCTGACTGTGGTCTCAATTCCACACTCTAGTCTGTCTCAACTCTAGTCTTTCAAAATCTATCTAATTCAGCCTCCGAATTCAATCATCTACCTTCCGTTGTTTTCTGGGAAAGAGAAGTCCATAGACTAACTATCCTCAGAGAAATCATTTCTCCTCACTCATCCCTTAAATGGGATGCCTATTGTTTTTCAACTATGTCTTGTAGTGCTGCTGTCATATCCTTTGCAGACTCTCCTTCTAAACTATTTTCCTACTGATCTTGAAGTCATTGATATCTACGATATATACTGTCCCTACATGAATCAATGAGGTAGGACGCCACAGCTTGACAACCTACAAAAAGATTAGCCTCTCTGATAACATCAACTTGGATGAAAACTTTGGTTATCTGCTACAAAATATGCTTCCCATTATCTATTCCCAATAAATTTTTTCACAAAACCAAGTTGAACATTGCCTGACCCCATAAAGACATTTTAAATATCACATTATAGCATCTTTGATAACAATATTCAAACCAACACTCCTGTGATGTGTTGTGCTAATTGGCCTATAGTTTCCCAATTTCTGTTTCTAATCTTTGAAGTACAAGCTATGGATTTCCAGAATGTAAGGAATTCTGCAAGGTTGTAACGAATGCATCTCAGCAGCCATTTCTTTCAGAACTTGAACCTGGAGACCATTTGCTCCTCGGAACTTGTCAGCCTTTACTTCTATCGGGAGGAGAAGCAAGGATTACAGATGCTGAATGTGCACAGCAGGTCAGACAGCATCTGAGGAGGAGAATTGATGTTTCAGGCATAGGCCCGTGAGGACTGCTGACTGCTCCAATCCTGATGGAAGGCTCATGCCCGAAACACCAAATCTCCTGCTCCTTGGACGGTGCCTGACTAGCTGTGCTTTTCCAACACCACACTTCACTTGTCAGTCCTCCCTGCATCTTTTTCTTGGTGATGCTGATTGTTTTAAGTGTTTCCCTTTCATCTTTTGATCTTCAATTGTATGAGAAATTTTCTCAGCCTTCTACAGTGAAGAAAGATACAAAAATACCTGTTAACGCTTCTGCCATTTCCTTGTTTTCCATCAATTTCCCCAGACTCTCTAGAAAGAAACATTAGCTTTATTCTTTTCTTAAAAATACACGCAGAATCTTTGTTTTCAAGATGAGTAGCTAGAATGCAAGAAAGCTACATTCTCCCTCTAAATTATTCTTTGCTGGTTCTTCATACCAGGCCAATATACTGAACTACCATTAATCTTTTCAAGCTTAAGTTTTTCTTTGAATTTGGCAATACTCTTTACTTTCCTAAACAGCCATAAATGATGCATCATGCTCAGAGAGCCTCTCTCTCACATCAGGATTTGTTTTTGAGTTGGCAAAGACAGGTCAGATATCCTTTATCCAAAGACTTTGGGTATTTTTGGTGGACATAATATATATTTAGAATTCAATTAGAAGACAGTATATAGATTTACATAGTTTTAATCTACTGTCCCAAAGTACAGTCAAAACCAAGGTCACAATATGTCTATTCAAATTTTTGGGACAGGTCAGGTTCTGCAACTGTGTTGGGAAATCTTTGTCACCTCGCTTAATGAATCACTTAAATAGTTCAGAATGGTTATTACCTCCTGTAATGGTACCCAACACCTTTGTGCACACATACTGTGTGCATTGGTGTCTAAGTAATTTTGCAAAGGAGAAGAATCAGGCACAAACAAATCAAAAGAGTGGCATTTATCAAGATACACTAGGTCCATTGGGGCCCGTTGGGAAAAGGAAACACTACTTAAATGAAGCAGACCTAAAGCAATATTGCCCCCCTCCCCCAAGTCTCTGAATTGGACCAGACAAGACTTGAGGGCATACTGAGTTCAGGTCATTTTGTGGGGATGGAGTGTTGAAATACTCCACTGTTAGATCAGTTCAGGCCATGTAGGGTGTCCCCCCCAACAAAAGAAACTGAACTCAGCATGTCTTCAGGTCTGTTTGGGTCCACTTTTGAAAGTACTTCTATTTTGAAGATTCTAAATACCATTGCATCTCTACTCTCAAAGCTTCTACTCTAGTTTCATAATTCACAAGTTTGATTTAGCTTCATTCACTACTTTTATTCAGGTTTTAAAAAAAGAATCTGACACCTACAATTGAAACTCTATGTTGGCGTCTCTAGCCAATAGACTTTTACCACAAGGTTACTAATTAATCCTGTCCCCACTGCCATGCATAGAACAACAGGCTCCCCAGTTGGCTCTAAAATAAGCACTTTATGAAATCATCCTGAATAAATGCTTTGAACTCAATGACAGAAAAATAATTGAGCGCTTTGAATGTCTAGTTTTTTTGCGATAGGACACCTCTCAATTTTCCACATTGTTGGGAAGATACCTGTTGTTTACGCAAGGAAGAAATGAGTTGGAGAGCAGACATACCCAGGATCATTGTTGAGTCACCTAGTCTTTGTGCTCATATTCCCTGATATTACAATACTATTACGCCTTATTTTTGGACAAAGCACACTAGATCATCTTTGTTCATTGTTAAAAGAACGATTTCTTTTAATGTAGGTTATGTCTAGTACCTTAAAGTTTAGAGACATCCACAATGGGTTATAAAAATTTAAAATATTCAAACTGATTTCCTATTAAACATGCGACTATACTTCAAGTATTTAAATTGCTGCACACCACCTTGAAACATCTGACTGTAAAAAGCTGCTATTCATACAAGTCCAACAGAAGTTTTATTAGAGTGGATTCCCTACAGTATGGGGAACAGGCCACTTGGCCCAACAAGTCCACACCGACCTTCCTAAGAGTAACCCACCCAGACTTATTGCTCTACTCTATATTTACCCCTGACTAATGCACTAATTTAGCATGACCAATTCACCTGACCTGCACATCTTTAGATTGTGGGAGGAAACCAGACCACCCAGAGGAAACCTACGCAGACACAGGGAGAATGTTCAAACTTCACAGTCATCCAAGGCAGGAATTGGGTCCCTGGTATCGTGATGCAGTCGTGCTAACCACTGAGTCACCGCTCCACTCCTGAACTGTAACATCCACAACATACTATACAGTGCAAGGATCTAAATATTGGGAGCTTCTTAGAGGTAGGATTAATACCATATTTATTTGGTCTAAAATTACAAACCCTTGAGCAATCCCTGATAGGTTAAACAGTTTCCATCTGTATGCAAAAGGCCAAACATTCCATCCATTTATGACACTGACAGGGTCTTATCGTGGACAAAAAACCCTCCACAAAGCATTTAAGGAGAGCTAGAAGCTAGCAATGCAGTCCTTGATTGGCCATGTTTAGGAAATCTGATCATTTCCAGTGTCAAGATCAACAAATTAAACATCAATGTGCACTTTTTTTTTGTATAAGTGTGGAACTTACTCTTGCCTTGCCTCCACTCATCTTTGCTAAAGTCATTATTTACAAGAGATTGCTATTCTCCAACATACATCGATTTGGATCACATCAACTCCCCCAAGAAAAAGAATAGAAAATGACATTACCACAGGAAATGCCATCACAAACCCAAGAAAACCTAAACACAAATAGAAAGCAGGACATAACACCAGTGCTTCACCAGAGGCTCACCTAGTATGGTGATGAAACGTCTGAAAACAAACCTTACAGCTTGGTGAGCAAGCTTACATCCTGAACCTCAATCTGAGCTACCAACCTTATGCAAACTCACTCATATTTGAAACTGGTCCTAAATATAAAACTTAGTGAACAGAATTACCTGGTATTTGCATTGTTCTTCTTTGATTTTTTTGGCTGTTGCTCCTTAGCTTTGCTCCTCTTCTTTTCCTCCACATCCTCCTTCTTTTTCTTTTCTTCTTTCTTGTCTTTTTCCTTTTCTTTCTTTTTCTCCTCTTTCTTGTCTTTTTCCTTTTTCTTTGGTTTTGACAGTTGTGGTTGGGAAAGGGCAGCCAGCTGCTCATGCACCGCTTTCAACTGTGACAAAAAAAAACTTGTCAGACTTAACTGCAGTTCACTCCACAAACTGATGAACCCATATGAACAGTTTGCATGCAAGTCAGAACACACAGCTGTTGCTTAGTATTTACTCACTCAAGTTCATGGGTTCACATCCACATAAAGATCAAGGTTTGGTGTAGGTGTGGAGGAAAGGGGATATGGGAAAACATTCTTTTCTTTAATAATTTGTAATTTGACACGGTCAATTATTTCAAAGGTCAGGTTATGACAGATTAGATGCAACACAGTATTTCAGAAAACACTAAAATGTTCACAACTGAACATTCAATGTTCTCACAATCAAGACATGCAGAAGGTAGTTTCCTCTTGGTATCAATATTAATGATAAAGCAACAATGCTGCAACTTCCAAGCACTTGCCTCCTGCATTAAAGCATCTGCTGAAAAATCCCCATCACTTAGAGTCAGACAGAGACACATATAGCATGGAAACAGATCCTTTGGTCCAACTTGTTCATGCTAACCAGATACCCTAACTTAATCTAGTCCCATTTGCCAGCACTTGGCCAACATCTTTCTATTCATATACTCGTCCAAATGCCTTGGAAATACTGCAATTGTGCCAGCCTCCACTACTTCCTCTGGCAGTTCATTCCATACACACACAAGCCTCTGTGTGAAAATGTTGCCCTATGGTCCCTTTTAAATCTTTCCCCCTCTCATATATCTTCCTGCCTCACCCCAAACTTATGCCCTCCAGTTATGGATTTACGCCACCCAAGGGAAAAGGCCTTGTCTATTTATCCTATCCATGCTCTTCGATTTTGTAAATCTCCATAAGGTCACCCCTCAGCCTCCGACGCTCCAGAGAAAACAACCCGAGCCTATTCAGCCTTTCCCTATAGCTCAAATCCTCCAACCCTGGCAACATCCTTGTAAATCTTTTCTGAACCCTTTCAAGTTTCATGACATCCTTCTGATAGGAAGACGACCAGAATTGCGCACACTGTGTCAAATGTGGCCTAATCAGGTACAGTCGCAACATGACCTTCCAATCCCATACTCAATACTTTGACCAATGAAGCACTTGGTAGCAATGTAATCAGGGATGTCTTAGCCCATAGTTCGGAGATCAAAGTAATGAACTGATTATAGAACATTTTATGAAGGGCCAAATTTGTTGCTAGTTCTTAAGTCTACATTTCTCCTTAAAGGATTTCATCTTCAAGCATTGCACTTACTAGTTAATTTGGTATCTTTCAGACAACTCTGATATCATGACTTCAATCTAATTTTCAAAGGTTTCCAAGCATACAATAGGCATTTCTGTTGTTCCTCAGAATGAATACAATCAAGTTATTGTTATGTATGACTGCATCTATGTTAAAAATGTCAGCTTTTGCCAAGCATCATTTTTCTTTTAGCTTATCAAAAGGACCTCTTTCTTCACCTTGTGACTGATTTTCCTTTGACTGCCATAACTTAATTTTATCTGCCTAGCAGGATTAAGGTGAGATAAAGCATCTAATTAAATATTCCCCAGGTATGGACAGGAGTGTGACGAACTCAAGTATATTCAAGATTAACACATTTAACCACTTGAACTCTAAGAAATAGACTATAATTAAATGCCTCAACAAGTGGGAAGACAGCAAAATGTCACCATCCACATGGAAAAATTGCAATGCTTCCAGATGAAATTCTTCGTAAGGAGAAATGTAGACTTATGAACAAACAACAAATTTGACCTTTCATTAAATGTGGTGTAATAATTTCATTAATCACTGAACTATGGGCTAAGACATTACTGATTAAATCAATGCCAAGCACTTTTAATCTAAAATATCAGGCAGCTGATTCAGTAACTATTTAACTGATCCAAAGTTAAAGGTCATTTGTAAATGTATTCACCAGTAGAAAGCAGGTGCAATTAAGATTTTGTCTGAATTTTGAACTCAAACTAGACCCCAAAGAATGCAATCTACATAATAGTAATACTGAAGCTAGAAATAACATGCAATTGAAGGCAAACTCACTTCTGATTTTATGTTGTATTATCAACACTAACCCCACGCGAGTGTTCACTGATAAGTGCAGTATTTACTACCATTCACTCAAATGGTGAAGCCCTCTTTGCCTGCATGCAGCAAAACCTGAAAAACATTCAAACTTGGACTAAGTGACATTTATGCCTTGAGTGCTGGGCAGAGACCACTTCCAGCAAAAAAATTTAAACCAAACGTTCTTGATGCGTTACCATTGCTGACCCCACCAATATTCTGGGGATTAGAATCAGAAAAAGAAATACTGAACCTGTCATTTACACTAACAATTTACAAATAGTCTACAAATCCCTTGCCCAATTCTTGATATTTACCATCCAGGAAAACAAAAGCAAAAGATACATGAAAACACAACCACCTGCAGGTTCCCCTACAAGCCATATACCAGCCTGATGTGGAACTATTTTGCTGTTCCTTCACTTTGGTCTAAAATCCAGAACTTCCTTCTGAATGGCACTACGGGAATGTGTACACCACATGAACTGTAGTAATCAAATGGCACCAAATTAAAGGACAATTAGAGCAAGGGAATACATGCTGGCTTTGCTAGACACAAAGTTCATGAATGTATTAGAAATAATGTTTCAATAGTTTGGTGTATAAAGCTCTTAACATTCAACCCCAGAGAGAAACGTGCGACTCAACTGTACGTAATTTTTTAAAAAATTTGTTTTGAATATAGCCAATTGTTTACATGTACAACTGCAATGAAACTATACTATAGCCCAACATATCAAGTTATCTGTATTCTGTCCTGTTTTAATATTTGATCTTGGGTACTTTTCCAGAGTTCTAATCCAGTGCCCTACTCATCATAACAGCACCTTCAGGTCATTAGGCACAATACGCTAAAACTTAAAAATCATGTTTGTGAAAAATAATTCATAAGAACCAGGCTAAGAATCCAAAAGATGCATACAGAAACAATGAAGCCATAGATGGGTTTGGACTAAGAACTGACTGAATATGTAATTTAAGTGGAAGTGACAGCAACATGGAGACACAAAAAAGATACGTAAAGGATACAAATGAAAAAGGGAGCAGTGGCTGGGGATATCATTCGGATAAAGAAAAATGCTTCATTAGTTATGCTGTGTGAGTTATTAGTTGTTGCAGTGTCCTTGCAACGCTCTGCAATCCAAAAAGCCTGAATTAAATTATACAAACATGCAGGATGCATAGAAATATAAATAATATGGGTAACTGCAGACGAAGACAACATTTCAATGTGAACATTAGAGAATCAGGCCACATAATCTCATTCATGAACTAATCAAATTAATCGAACAAAGTCACTGTGCACCAAACAGTCAAGTTCAAGTGACACAAATTATATCTCAATCCCAAAGAGGGCGACAATCTCAATCTCACTTGTTAGTCTCAAAACGCTCAATTTTGGGAGGAAAGTAGAATATTTCAGCCTTTTGCCCAATGCTACCCATGATTAGATCACACCCACTGATGCATAAACACTACAATCACAAGCCATATACAGAGGAACCTCAATTATCTGGCATTTGATTATCCAGCAAGATCCTGGCTAAACTATGTTATCTGGCATTCAATTACCCAGAATTTGAATAACCGAATGAAATGCTCCCCACCTGTGTCTTTCGGATAATTGAGATTCCTTTGTATTTCAAATTTGCAGTCGATATACTGACTATTATAATTCCTAATGAAAGATTTCCTTACATAAGAAGCCACAATTTTTTTTAAGCTACAAACGATCTGTGGATTGTTTATTTCACCTGCTTATCACAGATCATAAAAAAAAGTGCAAACTGAAATTATGCAGAATAAATCTGTACAGTCACCTGAGAGACAGTACCTGTTCTTGAAGCTCAGCCAGCCTCTGCGCCCGCTCCTCCTCTGAATCATCCGTGCTACTGTCACTGTCAGAAGAACTGTCACTGCTACTGTCACTCGAGGAAGAGGATGACACTTGATTTGTCGGAGGTGGCAAAGGAGGAGGAGATGGAACAACTGGCTCAACAGGTTCATCCGGTATTTTTGCAAAACGCATCTCAAACACATCCTGACAAAGACAAAAACGCCAAAATGAAGAATGCCAATTTTTAATCAGCGACCTGTTTTGAGTACTAGGATGAGTGCACAGACAAGAATCAGAAGTAGGCAGTTCACCTCCGTTCAATACTGCACACGCAATACTCAGTGTGCCTCCGTTCCATACTATCGTGGCCAAATTCTGCCTCAACCTCACTTCCCTGCCCATTCCCAATAACATTTCACTCCAATACACATTAAAACCCTATCGAGTTCTTAAGTTTACTCTATTTCCCAGCTACTACTACACTCTGGGGTAATGAATTCCATAGACTCTAAAACCTTTGAGAGAAGTAACTTTTCAGTTTTAAAACTGCTACCCCTTTTCCTAAAACTGTGACTTCTTGTCCTACATTGCCCTATAAGAGGAAACACCGCTCCGCATCCACTTTGTCAATCCCCTTGAGCATCTTGTATATCTCAATCAGATCCCCCCTCATTCTTCTACATCTCTCAATTAAAGGGAGTAAAATTGCATGCAATTCTCCAGTCTTACCAATGCCTTGCCCAGCAATATTTCCCTACTTTTATCTCAATTACTTCAGGAATAAATACCATTAACCTTGCACTTTAAAAAGAAAATGTTATTCAGCATAATATTACTCAAAATGTACAGCATCATTTCAAGTCTATTATTTTCCACTAGCGCCTCATGACTAACTCTAAGTCAAAATTCAAGCATCTTCTCACGTAAACCAGTAGAGATGAACTGGAAACAAGTTCAGCCTGGCCACAAGGTGACAAACTGACAAGTTTGCTAAGTGCCCTCTTAGGTTCAAAAGTGCTCTAAGCGCTAGCAGAGCCAGTTCCAGCTTTCTTAGGTTGGGAATGGATTCTCTGCTAATAAAATCTTACTTGAAAAACAACGGAAAAAATTATTAAAAGAAGACTTCTTGTAATTTACTGGTGAGCACAAAAATGTATAATGTTATCAAACTCAACTGTGTCACAAAACATATCAAGAATTGAGCAATTCCTCTTCTCCCATTTCAAATAAGAGATAGTGCAACAGTAAATGGATGAAATTAAGGTTGACATGAGTACCAATGAGAACCATACCTTTTAACTCATTTACAAAAATTAGGATACCAAAAAGTGGGGGCATAGAGATATCGTTTTGAAAGTTTATCTTCCAGGTTTGCTTCATTTGAAAACTTGGAAGACTGTAAAAGGTCTAAAAGATGCAAATTTAATACCAGTGAATGTTGGCTTCAGTACTGGCTCACACTCAGCTAAATCTCCCTTAATGATAAATTGTGTAGCAATTAATCATAAAAGGAAGCCATACATTGCATCGCGTTTAATCAGTAGTCGTTCTTTAGCTGGAGGCATAGTTTCCAAGCATCCATGCTTGGATACTTTCCAAATCCACTTGATTCCATGTTATAATAATTCAGATTAAAAATATTCTCATTTCTTTTTCAGTCTCCATAACTACATTGCCGAATGCTTATTTTTAAACCAAACTGATCTATGAATAAAAGCTTTCAATTTTAAAATATCAGGACTTTCCTCAACGTTGTGCTTCAATTTGGAAGACAATTTGGAGTCTTTCTTCATAACTTTCAACATGCCCAACTCTTTCACCACACTCCAATAAATTCATCACCGTTCCCTTTCCATTGTTCTCAAAATAGAGCAACTCGAACCAAACAGCAATTTCCAATTATTACCAGACAAATGACAGGCAATAAACATTAGTATTTTCACATTTGTTAGGAAGTCACTGTTCAGAGCCTCAGGACCTCCCAAAGCACGAAGTGTAATCAGCAAGACAATGCAAGTAAAAAACAGTTAAATGCCAACTGAGAAGACTGGTGAGACCCAAGTACATCAACTGAAGCAGCACCTCTAATAACAGAATTTACTATTAATATGACACAAGTATCAATCTGGATTATTGCAAGCATATCCTGAACATTCACAGTCAGAGGCAAGAGAATGATAGACTTTGGATTGAAACTTCAGTGACCAAAAATTAATGGTCAGTGTCTCTCCTCCTCCCCTCCACCAACCACCAACCCCCACCCCTCCCAAGAATGTGAACTCACTCCAACAAAAAAATTGGAGCAAATACCGATTACACCAGAGTTATTTATCCTGAAGCAATTCATCAGGCATGATTAAAAAAAACTTTACAGACCAACAAGCAAAACTCAATACAGCATATCCCTGTTAAGTACCAAACCAACCTGCAGTTTTCTTGCCATGGCCACCACCTCATGGTCAGGAGGATTATACTTGTAACAATTAGAGAACATCAACCGAACATCTGCAGCGAATTCTTGAGCATCACCATACTGTCTGTTGTCCATTTTTGACTAGAAGAACAACAGGAAATTAAGTCAAAACATGGGAGATTCACAAGCATGTTTGTAATCAGTTAGGAACCACTGTACTGCTGGAACTACAGAACTTCGTTCAAAACAAAAATATTACAATTTCTAAAGCTTTTGGGTGGAATGTTGATGAGACTTGCATACTACTCTCTGGGCTATACAGCCAAACCTAACTGTATCAAAAGTATCAAAATCAGTGCACCCAAAATTCCAGAGCAACGTTACAAGTATAAAAAAGTCTACGAGACAAGTGAATCCTTCCAGAAGGAGCAAGGAAGTGGAGAACAATTTGCTCTGACATGAACTTTTTTTTAAAAATGCCTTTTTTGATAAAGGGAAAATTTTATCCTCTACTCTTCATAGTAACCAGATTTATATAAAGCAGGAAAGAAAAATGCACGAAGTGCAGTGTAATATCCCAACATCCCTCTACACAGATCACAAGAAAACAAAGATGTTATTCAACAATTCCTTATTCTCCCCAAGGTTCATATTAAGTACATCCTTATCACTTACGTAAAGCTTTCAGTTCAATGATTCCTCTTTTATGCTCCCATGCTCTTCATAACCCCTCAACAGCATTTTGCACAACAGAAACTGCCACCACCTACACATGCCTCCATCACAACTGAAGCACAACATCAACAGTACCTATGTGTATCCTAAAATACTAATTAATTGTCCTTCTGTAGTATCTTGTAGAAATAACCTGAAATATATACTTTGTGCTACACAGAACATGATGTCAATCAGAAACAAGTCAGACATATTAACGGTGTTGTTCAGTCACCTTCCATTGCTATTCAGATCCCAGACTCTCAAATTGTAAACACTTACTTATTCACTACGTGCTCCTCAACTTGAATGTCTGTTTCTTGACTCCCAACCCCTGACACTGATTTGCTTTGGACTCCATAAGAGGCAGCATGAGCTGCACCATTTAATCACAAATGGAAAGTAAGCCCATTGAATAAACACTTGTCCTGTTTCATATTACCATTCCAGGCCTCAGGCCAAAGTACTTGACTAAGGATTTTAGAAACATAGTCATTGTTGTAATATAGGAAATTACAGTCAATATGCACACAAAATACAAAATGATTCAACAACAGTCTCCCCCATACCACCCCCCCCCCCCCCAACCAATAGCAGAAATTCCCATCAAATGCAAGGTAAGCTCATTAAAAAAAATTATTCCATTATAGACCAAAAATTTAAATAGGCTTGAACAATCTAGTTGTTGAGTAAGCAGGGACATGGTTATTAATGCCTAACCAACTGATTAAACCCATGGAGGTACACATTAATTGTGGTAACCATAATTATGCAACAGGATCTACAGAAGGTGACATCATGATTGACCAATGATAAAACAATGAGAGTGAACAGACAATCACATCATTAGGAGTCAGCGAGATTGCTCAAAACAACAATATATGTACGACATAAATAAGATATTCAATTAAGAAATTAAACATTTTAGGAATGGATCACTTGTTTCTAAGTTGAGCTAATGAGAGACAGTCTGCAACTTAGGACCTTACAAACAATAAGCAAGAAAACAAATCAATTTTATATTAGATTTCCTACAGTATGGAAATAGGCCCTTCCGCCAAACAGGTGCACATCGACCCTCCGAAGAATAACCCATCCAGACCCATTTCCCTCTGACTAATGCACTTAAGACCAAGGGCAATTTAGTATGGGCAATTCACCTGATCAGCACATCTTTGGACTGTGGCAGGAAACCTGAGCACCTGGAGGAAACCCACATTTACATGGAGAGAATGTGCAAACTCCACACAGACAGTCGCCCAAGGCTGGAATCGAAACTCATTGCTGTGTGGTAGCAATGCTAACCACTGAACCACTATGCAACCACATGGTGAGCAATATTCTATCGATCCAATTCACATTTATAGTCATAATCTATTGATGATAACTGGAGGTTTCAAATACATGACCTTAGCTTCTAATATGATAGCACAATATTAAAAAAAAAACTGGTTCATCTCTAATATTATTATTAACAGGTCCAACGGCAGCAGAAGTCACCAAGTAGTCTTTTATTGCCACATCTACTGCAGTGGGGAAAATCATATACATTCTCCAAGCTCTCCCCCATCACACTCTGATCTTGAAAAATCCCCAAATCATAACTTTCCTTGGTTCTTATTAGATCTTACACATCCTGAGGCTTGGCAGTTAGTAAAGTATTTAAAATCTCCTCCCAAAATTTTATTTGATTTCTGTCCAATTCCTCCATCTAACCTCACATCTCGTCCAAGTTCCTAACGTATTTCTAGGTCCTCAATGCCCCAAAACAAACAGATCAACTTGCCTTACAAAGTGGATGCACAGAAGTAAGCTGAGTGATCCTTGTGAGACTGTAGAACATTTCCCAGACTTCTCCAAAGACCATGTAAATGCAACTGAAATTTATAAGTTTGAGAATAAACCCCTTTTTGCTTCTTATATTGCATTGAGGAACACACAAATGAAACAAGTTAAAAATATGAAAGGATCATCAATTCAGTTTCATTTTTGAGGACTTTGATATCTTCTCCTTCCAACTCTTCAATTCTCCTTGATCCCATACAAGAATTAAATGGAACAGTTTCACCACAGCAAGTAGGCCTTATGAGAGAATAAGGCAATCTGGATGATAAGTGCCAACATGGAAGGGAAGACCAAAAATAAAAACATATTACAAAATCTACATTACCTTTTTAAATGAAAAGCGCACAAAGAATTTTCAAGTCCAAGAATTTTAAAGACTGCGATGGGTGTGACAAATCCACATTCATAAACACAGAAGTATAAGATTTGCAACCTGATATGGAACTTGAAGATTTGTCATGCTCAACTTAGCAGACAGCCAAAAACAATGGAGGCATTCCTTTTACTACAGTTGGCAGTGGAGCTGCTGCAGCACTTGTCGCCTGCTTTAAACAGCAGCAAATGCATAGATAATATTATGAGGCCACAACTAAATTATTCATAGGTGATGAGGAGTTTTATGTCTACAAGATCTGTTTTTAGCAATTTCAACAATTGATTGACTAATTGTTGCACATTTACCGAGATACAGTGAAGAGTGTTGTCTTGCATGATTATATGGTGCGAACTGCATGTATAAGTGCATCAGAGTAGGACAACAGAGTGCAGAATACAGTGTTATAGCTGCAGAGAGAGATCAGAATTAACATTTGAGAGATCCACTCAAAAGAAAAGGACTGAGATACACTCAAAAGTCTGATAATAGCAGGGAAGCAGTTGTTCTAAAGTCTGTACATGTATTCAACCTTTTACATTATCTGCCTGACCAAAGAGGATAAAAGTAAGTTCACCAGTGCGGGAATTGGCTTTCACTATGTTGGTTGCTACCCGAGGCAGTAGCAAATATGGACAGAGGCAATGGATGGAAGGCTAGCTTGTGTGATGGACAGTGCAGTTTCCTGTGGTCTTGAGAAAAATAGCTGCTATACCACGCAGTGACACATCCAGATAGGATGCTTTCTATGGCGCATCTACTAATATTAAGAGTCCTTCTGGACATGCCGAATTTCTTTAGCTGCTTGAGGAAATAGAAATGCTGTCATGTTTTCTTGAACACCACAATAACGTGGATAGACCAGGAGAGATGGTTGGTGATCACCACTGCCAGGAACTTTATGATCAACTCCACCTCAGCACCTTTAATGAAGATAAGGGCGTGCCCTCCACTCTGCTTCCTGAAGTCAATGACCAACTCCTTCATTTTGTTGACATCAATGGAGATCGAGTGCTTAGTAGCATGATGTGACAACAGCACTCTCTTTCCGGTATTCTGTCTCGCTGTTGCTTGAAATCCGACCTACAATAATAGCGTCATCAGCAAGCTTGTAAATGGAGTTGGAGGGGAATTTGGTCACAGTCCGGAGTGTGTAAGGAGGATAATAGGGGGCTGAGGACACTCTAGTACACACTCTTGAAGGGACCAATAAGGATTATGGTCAAAGAGGTGCTGCCGCCTATACTTACAGATTATGGTTTATGGGCAGGAAAGTTGAGGATCCAATTGGAGGGGATAGCCAAACCTAGGTCTCAGAATTCAGAGACGAATTTGTTTGTAATTGTGTTGCCGGTGGAGCGTGACATCGGTATCCTTGCTATCCAAATGTTCCAGGGATGAGGGTCTGCTGTGCACCTGTTGCGTGGGTAGGCAGATTGCAGAGGATCATGAGCTTTCACTACCATCCCAAAGCATTTCATAATTATGAAGGTCAGAGCCACCGGATGGTAATTGAGGTATGCTGCATGAACACGTTTCAGCACTTGGATAATGGCTGTCTTCTTGAAGCAGGTGGGGGCTTCAGATCATATTAAGGAGAGGTTAAAGATGTCTAGGAATAATTCACCAGCTGGTCCACACAGGATCCAAATACAAGACCAGTGTCTCCATCCTGGTCAGTCTTTTCTGTGGCATCAGTCTCAAACAGGCCAATCTAAATTCTGTGGCAGCGACCATGGGTACAGGTGCATCCGAGGCTGTCTGAATTGGTGACATCATCTCACTGACCTTCTCTTCAAGGCAAGCGTAGAATGCATTGAGCTTGTCGGGTACAGACGTACTGTTGCCCCAGATTCTGTTTGACGTTGCTTTGTAGTCAGTTATGACATATATGATTGTTCTGTGTCTAATGTTATATTTAACATGTTCACAAGAATTCAGAACATTCTCAATGGCATTTCTTTCACATTTAAATCCTGCAGCTTAGTAACTATGAATAGCAATTAATTATTTGGCCTGCACTGTTCAACATTTGACAAGAATGCTAGACAAATACTAGCAAGAGGAAATCAGATTTTTTAAAAAATATAGTAATGCATCATTGCCACATTAAATATTGAAAACGTTTAGTTGTTGCTTCGGTGGCTGTTTGCGATAATGCAACCTTTTTGTTTTGCTCAATAACTAGTTCACTGTGATAATGAAATATGGCATTTATCCAGTTACTACAATCCAAGCAAATAATCTTGATAGATTTTCTTAAAATAATTTCTTCAAAACGTCAAATACTCAACAGGTAATTAATAGGTTAATACACATCAGCAACTAAAAGATCCAAGGATCACTGCGCCTATGGTAAGGATTGCATAATTGGGAATAAAGGCAAGGAGTGAACAACCGACTCAAAACCTACCCAATCTCTGGAGGACTGAGTAAATTACTGAATATTTACAACTTGAAAAGCTACCAACACAAACAAGATGCTAAAAAAATCGACTTGCTTCACAACCATGTGATGCAACGGATATTTGCTCTAAGCTCTACACTGCATACCAAGATAGTTGTAACTGCAAATAAAATGCTATGAAATTGCTCCAAGACATATTAAAGAAGTTTCACATTAAAAACTGTAGCGTAGTCAAGTCAACAGACTAAGCGGTCTTTGATTATAAGCATATGGAATTACAACATGGAGTACAGTCCCCAAAAATGAGTAAAATTCATCTAAAGTCAATCTTTTCCAGTTATTCTAATTGCCCTCAACCTTACTTTGTTTCCCAGCAATCAGTAGGCTTAAAATGTATATTCCCCCATGAATTCATGCCTCATGATATCTCTACCACTTCCATGGCCATTAAAACATCTCAAAAATTAACTCTCTGCTTCCTTGAGAAGGAAAAGAATGGGATGAACGAATCTATCCTGCGTCAAGTGAACATTGACTCTAGTCAGCTGTGGTACTTTGGTTTTATGGAAGGATTTAAAGTGCTCGGATTTGAAAGATTTATGCAATTAATTACTGCAATTAAAATTTAAAGGAACATAACCAACAATTTATGATCACAGGTAGCTCTGAGGCTATGGTGGTGATTGAAATCCACTCTACTCCCAAATGCTTGAAGAAACTATCCAATTGGCCTCATTTCACAATTCCAGGTTTAAATAAAAAGAAAATGACATTCAAAACCATTCAACATCTTGAATCTCTATTAAAACATTATGGAACCACTGGACTTTCAAGAATAACCCCAAATTCTCTTGTCTCACTACATAAATTCCCTTATGCAAGTAAATTTCCATTGTAACCTCCAAGAGCTTGCATCTATCCTAAAGCGAGTTTTCCAAAACTGGCATATTCAATGACCTTGTTTCCATATGCCATTTACAAAGTTATAAATTTTATACACATTTTTACAAAATCTTAATGTCATCTTCAGAAGTTCCTGCAAGTAAACCCAATGCTTCTCTATTCTCCCACTAAATTTAGTTGTAATTTAGTATACACTGCCTGTCCTTCCTTCCAAAATGCATCCGCCCACACTTGAATTTTCTCCACCATGAACTATTTCACAAGTCTATACCCTCCCAAATCTTGATTTTTAATATTGGGTCATTCATAAATTGTGCCATGAGTACTCAAATCGAGGTCGAGGTCGAGGAAATAACAGTATTTCTAATTCTGTTCACAGGAAACACCCCTTTATAATGCTAACATTGTATTTGAAATTACCACTGCTGAATAAACATTTTTGTGTTCAAGTCTTAATTATTTTGCTAGATCACATGCTTATTCAAATAAAAATAGATTTGTATTTAAAACACCAAGAAAAATAATTCTCAGCATTCTTTTAATAATGGGAACAAGAGCTTAGGCAGGGTTCAACTCCAAAATGCAACAATTTTTAAACATTTTAAAGTCCAAATTGGTGTTTCTATAGACTACATGCATGCATTCTATGTATATGATGATACAATAAGGCATTATCCCATGCAACTTTATCCAGGTGCTCCTGTTGAATTCTGTACCATTGCTCCTATTGCCCCTTAATATCATAGGCATGTATTTTGCTGTGTTATTTGGCACTTCATCAAACTCCTCTGAAGTACATTTTTAAAAATTGCTCTTATCCACTCTCCCAACAATTTAAAAATATCAAAGTAGTCAAATAAGATTTGCAAACAACAAATTCTTATTGGTTGTCAACATTAAATATTAATAAATGTTATTTTCAATAACCTCTAGACACAGTTACAATGAAGTCAGGTTGCTCGGTTAGCAGGTAATTGATTTTGTTTCATTCCTTTTGAAAAGATTTCAACTCTAATTCTTTGGGAACCCTCCTTCCTTATGATTGGAAAACTGCAGCCCAAGTTACACTGCTGATCAGTTAACTTAAAAGAGAAATCTCACAGCTATGTATTTTAAAAGCTTAGCACTGCCAACCATTTAAGTGCCTCCAAGTTATCTATTTCTACTTTAGACAATTTGACTATTACTTACTTTTTTACAGTGATATGAGCAGCATCCATTTTTGTAATATACATGTTTTAACACAGAACCATAAATGAAATTAAATAGTTAAATTTTTTGCTTCTGCTAAGCACCTTACAAGTCACTGAAATTAAGTGCAATTTTCTTAATTTGGCTCATATTCCCTGATTTTAATTCATTTCCAGTTCTTTGACTCACCAGTCTACACACCTTTATCCCAGATAGCTTTACAACCTAAAAATTAGCCATATCATAAAGATTAGTTACATCACTGTCTCCCAGAATGGCTTTAGGGAAGACGCTGACGTTCAATCTAGCAATTCACACTAACAGTGCACCAAAGATTGGAAATCTCAAGAATGAGGAGCACACAAAACAAATCCCTATCAATAGAAATTAAATTAAATTAGTGCCCTCTACTCAGTAAACACATGCACTGACACTCAAGTGCAAAGGTCCAAAAGAAGCAATAGGACAGTAGACCATATGGCCCCTCAAACCTGGTCTATCATGATGATCATTCAATTCAGTAGCCAGCTCCTGCTTTTCCTCTATCATTTGATCCCGTTAGCCGCACATACTATCTCCAACTCCCTGAAATCATACAATGCTTTAGACTCAATTGCTTTGTGTGGTAGTAAACTCCACTCGTTCACTTTCTCTGGATAAATAAATTTTTCATCTCATCACTAAATAACTTACCCTATATCCTTACACTGACTGCTAATTCTGGATTCTCCAGTCATCGAAGCATCCGCCCTGCATCTTCGATCCAACTCGTCCATGCTGACCAAATATCCTAATACAATCTAGTCCCACCTGCCTGCACCTGGCCCATATCCCTCCAAACCCTTCCTATTCATATATCTATCCAGATGCCTTTTAAATGTTGCAATTGTACCAGCCTCCCACACTTCCTCTGGCAGCTCATTCCATACACTTACCACCATCTGCATGAAAAAATTGCCCGAGGTCTCATCTTCCCCCTCACACTCTAAACCTATGTCCTCGAGTTTTGGATTCCCCCACCCCAGGGAGAAGACCTTGGGTATTTATTCTATCCATGCTCCTTCTGATTTTACAAACCTCTACAGTCACTCCTCAACCTCTTGACGCTCCAGGGAAAACAGCCCCAACTTGTTCAGCCTCTCCCTATAGCTCAAATCCTCCAACCATGGCAACATCTTTGTACATCTTTTCAGAACCCTTTCAAGTTTCATAACATCTTTCCGATAGGAAGGAGACCAGAATTGCACGCAATATTCCAACAGTGACCTAACCAAAGTCCTGTACAGCCGCAACATGACCTCCAAACTCCTGTACTCAATGCTCTGACCAATTAAGGGAAGCATACCAAACGCCGCCTTCACTATCCTATCCACCTGCGACTCCACTTTCAAGAAGCTATGAACCTGCACTCCAAGGTTTCTTTGTTCAGCAACACTCCCGAGGACCTCACCATTAAATGAGTAAGTCCTGCAGAGCATCCTTCCTCATAAGGAGACCAAAACTACACACAATATTCCACGTGTGGTCTCACTAAGATCCTATGTATTTACACCAAGATATCCCAGCTCCGGGCTCAAACTTTAAAGGCCAACATATTACAGCGGGACCTCGATTATCTGAATATCAGATTATCCAGCAAGATCCCAACGTCCCAATTCTTGGCTAATCAATGTTATCTGGCATTCGATTAACCAAACTAAATACTCCCCGCCCGTATCCTTCAGATAATCGAGGTTCTTTTGTATTTGCCTTGACAACTGGTTGAACCTTCAGCGACTGGTGTAAGACACCCAAGCCTCAATACACACTTCCAACCCCTACCCCTCATTTCATAGCCAGACAATAATCTGCCTTCACGTTTTTGCTCCCAAAGTGATCTAATTTACCCACATTATACTGCATTTGCCAAGCATTTGCCCACTTATCCAGCTTGTCCAAATAACACCTGTACTTGCACATAAAAAGACTCGAGAAGTGGAAAACTGTTAGGTTTAGATACCAACCTGCTGGCAATGAGATACCTCAACCTCAAACAAACTGTGTAAAACAATGTCTAAGCTTTTTAATAAAGAGGAAGTGCAACAACATATTTATTAAAACTGGAAATAACATCCTCTGGCTACAAGTTTACACAAGTGGGAATTTGCCAAACAAACCTGGAGTTGCACTTGGATGACCTACATAGACGTATTTCTTGGAATTCCTAAAGGGATGGTTTAACAAAACTCACTTTGTAACATTAAACTCTTGGGTGACTTTATACACATTTATAGCTTGCCATTTTTAAAAAGGAAGAATAAGTTACTGCAACAGGGGGAGCACATTAAGAAACCAAGACAGATTTGCTATCAGGTCTGAATCTAGATTCCAGTTATCATTCTAGCGTGATCATCAAGCGCACAAGATACAGATGTCAGATGCAGCTTATCAATTTCATGCGGTGCAATTTACTGCTTAGAAGCTCTGTAGGACAGTGGCAGTGGTCTTACCCCTGGACCAGCAGGACCAGTTTGAAGTCTCACCAGAGGCATATAATAATATTTCAGAACAGGCTGATTAGAGAAATGGGTTAAATAAAAATTGATATTAATTTGCTGCTTCACAATCAGGCTAACAGCAAAATGAAGAGTCATAACTAACCACATCATTCAAAATAATTAGCTGTGTAAGCACTGACATAGTGAAGGGAAAGATAGCCTTGTTTCCTTTAAGAAATTAATTAGGACGGGAAGACAAAAGCTAATCTTTTTACAACTAAGCAACTTTTTTGAGGTCAGAGTTTGGTGCTGGAAAAGCACAGCCAGTCAGACAGCATCTAAGGAGGAGAATTGACATTTCAGGCATAAGCCCTTCACCATTCCACTGTCTTTCCCTTAGGAATCTGTTGATGAAATTGCGTGGGTATCTGTTTTTGGCAAATACATTGTATAGGTGTTCTTCCTCTTTTTGCAGTTCTGGTGTACTGCAGTGTGTTGGGGCCCTTTTGAACAGTGTCTTGATACAACTACTTTTGTGTATGTTGGGGTGGTTGCTTTTATAGTTTAGGACTTGATCTGTGTGTGTGGCTTTCCTGTATACCTTTGCGGTGAATTCTCTGTTCGGTGTTCTCTGTACCATCACGTCTAACAATGGGAGTTGGTTGTCCTTTTCTTCCTCTCTAGTGAATCGGATTCCTGTGAGTGTGGCATTGATGATTCGGTGTGTGTTCTCTTTGTGCTTTTAATGATTACGAAGGTGTCATCCACTAAAACACCTGATCAGTGGATCTAGACACACTATACAATCAATACAGGAATTTTTGGACATCAGAAATATACACATAAACAAGGAAGAAACTATGGTCTCATGTGATGTAACGGCACTGTTCACCTCTATCAACAAAATCCTAGCCAGAGAAACAACAGAGGACATACAGAACAGACAACAAGACGGGGAACCTATCAACAAAGACTGCATACTCAAACTACTCGACCTGTGCCTCACAATACACTTCACATTCAATAACCAAATATATGAACAAATCAACGGCACACCCATGGGCTCACCCATCTCTGGACTCATAACAGAAGCGGTAATGCAAAGATTAGAACAAATAGTCTTACCGCAAATTCAACCCAAACTCTGGGTCAGATATGCGGATGACACCTTTGTAATCATTAGAAACACAGAAATAGAGAACACACACCGGATCATCAACGCCACACTCGCAGAAATCTGATTCACTAGAGAGGAAGCAAAGGACAACTGAGAACACCAAACGGACAATTCACCTCAAAAGTATACAGGAAAGTCACATACACAGGCCAAGTCCTGAACTACGAAAGCGACCACCCCAACACACGCAAAAGTTGCATTGTTCAAAAGGGCCACAACACACTGCAGTACACCAGAACTGCAAAAAGAGAAAGAAGAACACCTATACAATATATTCGCCAAAAACAGATACCCGCGCAATTTCATCAACAGATGCCTAAGGGAAAGACAACGGAACGAGGACATGCCGCAACCCAAAGGACTAGCCACACTACCATACATCAAAAACATTTCTGAACTGACAGCCAGACTACTGCGACCACTAGGATTCATTACAGCACACAAACCAACAGTCACGCTCAGACAGCTCACCAGAACGAAGGACCCGATACCCAGCATGAGCAAAACCAATGTAGTGCACAAAATCCCACGCAAGGACTGCACAAAACATTACATAGGACAAACAGGTAGACAGCTAATGATCCGCATCCATGAACACCAACTAGCCATGAAACGACACGACCAGCTATCCTTAGTAGCCACACACTCATGACAAGCAACAGGAGTTCGACTGGGACAACACTACTATTATCGGACAAGCCAAACAGACAACAGCCATGGAATTCCTAGATGCGTGGCACTCATCCACAGATTCAAACAATAAACACATCAGCCTGGACCCACTATACAAGCCACTGCAGCAGACAGCTGGAGCTGACAACCGGAAGCGGCAGATACAAATCACTATAAATGCCGGAGGAAACATCACAGAAGCACTTCACAGGAGGCTCCCAAGCACTGAAGATGTCACCTAGACAGGGGACGAGACGTCTGCAACACAAATTCCCAGCTCGGCAAACAGAACCACAACAAGTACCCGAGCTACAAATCTTCTCACAAACTTTCTTCCAATTTGTTTTATGGACAAATTCGAAACATAAATTTAATATTCATTGAGTTGAGATTTAGATAACATTCACAGTCAACAAGGCTGGAGAGTGTATAAGGCATTTTATACAGGGTAAAGAAATTACTGAAAGTTTAATGAAACATAGCTAAGGCCTGATCAGCTACCTTAATTATCACAAGCACAGGTAAATAGGGCTATCTGATTATTTTTTCCAATAAACAATGAAGCTCTTAACCTTAGATAGGTTGCAGTTCTGCAGTTTTATATTGTCATGTTTTTAAATTTAATAAACATGAGCAGCTCCAAACAATTTTTATTTTATTTCAGATTCAGAACATTTTTCTCAAAAGATTATGCTGAATAAACATTGTTTAAAGTCTTAATTATTGTGCTACATCAGAGTATGATTATTCAAATAAAAATCTGTGTTCAAACTTTTGTCGACCAATATAAAAACACCAAGAAAAGTCATTCTCAGCGTTCTTTTAATAATGGGAACAAGAGCTTAGGCAGAGGTCGACTCCAAAACGTAACAAATTTAAACATTTCTGGGTCCAAATTAGTCTTTCTACAGACTACATGCATGCACTCTATGACCAATATATATAATGGTACATTAAGGTATCATCCCACTCAACTTTAAATGGCTTCAACTGCCTGTGTTTGGGATTGTACATGCACAATGTGGATAATAAAAAATTGTTTTTTTAGGTTAGTCCTCACATACAACATAATCAACACACTAGATTCAATGCTGCTACATAATTCATGCTCTAAAATTTCAGCAACCAAGATTGTAGGTATCAACTTACTTTAATAGTACTGAGATCCATGGGGTGCTTAATAATGTCATGATAATCATGCAGTCCCAGGGCTTCCACGTCCACAGGTTTGTAGAAGGGCCAGGCATAGGCTGCATGCTTCTTGGCGAACATTTCTTTTAGAATGCCAGTGCAGTACTTCAACTGTTCCGAAACCTTTCCACTGCCAACAACCACCCCACCAACCCCACCACCACCACCAGCTTTTTCTAGGTGTTGTTGCTGAGAGTCTGGCATTTCTTTTTTGACAGGTTTTGGAGGTCTGCCGCTTCTAGATGGAATCTTTGCAGGTTTGGGTTCAGTCACTAAAGGAGAAGACTCTCTACTCTTCACTGCAACATTGGTTGTTGGAGTTGTTGTATCAGCTTTCCTTTTCACTCCCTTTTTATGCTGCAAAGAGAAATGTACAATTGAGACTCTATTCTTGCAATTCTAAAGACAGTATCATCTGAACAATGCTCTGGGGGTGGGAGATAAGCAATTCACATAATTATCCTTCAACTAATTAAAGTCTATTTCAAAGTGTTCTTCCACCGTCACACAAATTAAAGTTCCCAAGTCTGACTGCTTCTTAGAAAGCGAGTTAATTTTTATTCACACTTAAAGCACAACACAGCCATGAATGAAAACACAAGCACAGCTGGTGACATGCATCTTCAGACAATGTCTGTCTTAAAAGTTGACAGTGTCTTCAATTGCATTAAATACTGCATTGTTTGGACAGATACAGCAAAAGGAAGGAGTGTGTCTTTGGACAATTCCTTGCTTTGGGAGAGCTGTTTAGAATTTGCAATAAACATAGATATCAAACACTTCAGCTGCAATTTTGTTGGGCCTTCTCACTCATCTGCTCTCCCAGTACCCAATCTGGAGAATGAATGAGTTACAACTAATTAATTTAAATAGGGGTTATACAAAATACTACCAAAAAATCCTTTGCAAAATTCAGAGTAAGCAGTTTATCCACTCAAAAAATACACAAGTATACTTGATAAAACATTCAGGATTTTGCTGATTCAAATTCTGTTGGAATTTAGATGACTCAAGTCTAAAAGATGAAAGTATAGAGAGGACAAAACCAGTGAAAAAGCTACTGAAAGATTACTGACCTTTGAAGGCTGCGAAGCGGTTGTCATTACTGTTGTTGGCGTGAGGGTTGGCATCGGAGGAGCTGACGTATGTGGCGACACAGTCGTCGTTGGTGGCTGTACTATCAAATCAGGAGTCGCTGGAGGAAATGACTGGGGTGTGGGTGCTGGCACTGATACAGACGGAAGTTGCGGCTGTGGTGGTGGTGGTTGAGATGCCTGAGGTGCCCGCTGGGGTGGTTGCGGCTGTGGCTGTGTTGGTGCCAATGCTGGCATTGTCGTCTGTGTGACAGTCTGTACAGTTGACATGTTGGGTTTAGACTGAACTAAACAAAAAACAAAATGATAATCTATATTAAATATTTAACCAGACTGAATCTCAACCCCAACCAGAGATCTTGAAATTGGTCCCACACACAGATTAACCATTAACAACTATTATACACCACTTACTCTCTATAGTAATCAGCATTTAGCAGAAAACAATGGACAATTCTTTTAAGGTTTCCTTTTTAAGAAATGAGGCACCTCAATACTTCTCCCACCATACAAGCCAATCTCAATTAGGGGAGATACAATAGTAAGAATAATCGACAACACTTCGCAAAAAACTAAAATTCACCTGATAGGATGCTAAAGGAAGAAATGATTCAACACAGATGTACCACATGAATGTGGTTGGATTCCACAAAAGTACAAGTTATGGAAAGGTTGTGCACAGTAAATTATACTAAGAACTTAGTTAACAGTTTGCCCTCAAACAGTGTAAATTAATTAGCAACTGTGTTTGACATGGTACCTTGCTATGCACAAAACCGCTGCTGCTTTTCCATACAGTAAAGGATAATTATTTGCTGGCATTTTAATGATTCCCAATATATCTCAATATCGGAAGATGTCAAAACTGGTATGCTCAAGTAAAATATTGCCATTAAATAGGATAGCGGTCCGTTGATTGCTTTTGACTTCCTGGGAGAACACTGACTTGGGAAACATTCTACAACTGTATGTCTAGCATGCTGTGCACATTTGCTGGAATGAAACATTTGGAATCTTCCAGGAAGGAAGAAAAAAAAATCACGTGAAGACAAAATACACCGACTAATCAATAAGGCTCCAACCCATTTAAGTGACTTCTTACTGATTATGTAAATACCAAATACTATAATGGAAAGTTTAAAGTATGAGATAGCCTGAATGAATCAGCCCCTAATTAAGGAATACAAGACAAAACATTTACCTGTTTCCTTTCTGCCCCTACCCCGTGATCCTTTGGTAGGCTGTATGGGTATTTCAATCTCTTCTTGTGGCATTTCTGAAATTTTCTGAAGGAAGATCTTTTCCAAAGCTTCTGCCATTAAGACTATGTCATCTCCTTGCTGTTAATGAAAGTTTAATAATATTAATCAGTAGCGACAATTTAATGATAGCAATAAGCAAAGATGATGTTTAGTTCTTAATCTAAGTTAAAAAGAAAGAAAGTGTGAATGGAAACTGATGGAGATAAAACTATACGGTCTCTCAGTGTTTTGCTTGGACCGGGGGAGGAAACGGGACAACCCTCTCACTACTGCAGAAATGCTGTTCCCCGACACTTCAAGTCAGTTCTGAATAGGAATCATTTCTACTCAAAACGTTGGGTTACTCACTCCATGGACACTGCCTGACTTGCTGTGATAGAGTCATAGTTAGAGATGTACAGCACAGAAACAGACCCTTCGGTCCAACTTGTCCATGCCACCCAGATATCCTAACCCAACCTAAACACCAAACCCTCCAGCTGCCAGCAAGCCCATAACCCTCCAAACCCTTCCCATTCATACACTCATCCAAATGTCTTTTCAATTATGCAAATGCACGAGCTCATTCCATTCATATACCAACTACTGCATAAAATTGCCCCTTAGGTCTCTTTTATATCTTTCCCCCTTCACCCTCAACCTATACCCTCCAGCTCTGGACCCCTCCCCCAGGAAAAGACTTGGTCTATCTTATCCATGCCACTCAAGATCTTAGTTACCCCTCAACCTCCGACACTCCAAGGAAAACACCCGCAGCCTCTCTCTATTGCTCAAATCCTCCAACCCGGACAACGTTAAATTTCTTCAGAACCTATTCAAACTTCACAATACCCTTCTGATAGGAAGATCAGAATTGCATGCAATATTCCAAACGTGGCCTAAACAATGTCCTGCACAGCTACAACATGACCTCCCAACTCATGTACTCAATACTCTGACCAATAAAGGAAAGCATACCAAATGCCTTCTTCACTATGTGAGACATGATTTCCCACACACAAACCCAAGTTGACTACCCATAACCAGTTCTTGCCTTTCCAAATACACATGCATCCTGTCCCTCAGAATTCAGTCCAACAACTTGCCGACCACTGATATCAGGCTCAGCGGTCTATAGTTCCCTGCCTTGTCCTTACCATCTTAGCCAACCTCCAGTCTTCTGCACCTCAAATGTGACTATCCATGTTACATGTATCTCAGCAAAGGGGCCCAACCATCACTTTCCTAGCTTCCCACAGAATTCTACGGTGCACCTGATTAGGTTATGGGGATTTATCCACCTTTATGCATTTCAAGGCATCCAGCACTTCCTCCTCTGTAATACAGACATTTTTCAAGATGTTAACATCTATTTTCCTGCATTCTATATCTTGCATGTCCTTTAACACAGTAAACACTGATGCAAAATACTCATTTAATATCTCCCCCATCTCTTGCAGCTCCACACAAGATCCTATTCTCTCTCTAGTTACCGTTTTGTCCTTAATGTATTTGTAAATACCCTTTGGATTCTCCTTAACCCAATTTGCCAAAGCAATGTTCTCTTTTTGCCCTCCTGATTTCCTTCTTAAGTATACTCCCACTGCCTTTATACTCTAAGGATCTTCTCTATACCTGACATATGCTTCCTTTTTTTTAAGCACCAAACCCTCCGGCTCTTTAGTCATCCCTACATCTACCAGCCTTTGCTTTCACCCTAACAGAAATATACTGCCACTGGACTCTCTATCTCATTTCTGAAGGCTTCCTATTTTCCAGCATTTGCAGTAATTTGCTCCTAAAGTTAACAGGGTCGTAAGCAATTCCGGGCTCATTTCTGAATTAGACACTATTTGAGATCAAATACTGAGTACTACTAATGAGTAAACTGCACATCATCCAAACAAATGTAATCATTTAGCATCAATCTTTAATGACACCACCACATGCTCGCAAACGTAGCTGCAATTGTTTTTCTGCAGACAGCTACTGTCTTGCAACACACAGTGAATGGTGATTCCAATTCTGTTCAACCTACCAAAGAGACATTTATACCCTCTGAAGTTTTCTTATTTCAACACAATCGCTGATAAAGCAACGTTAATCACCTCATTTAAGTATTCACTAAAATTATTCATTTCAGAGTTACCCAGCATTTTATTTTCCAAAATACTATCACATCCCTTCATACAAAATTAAAAGCACAAACTGATGCAACACAACACAACACCAAGCATTTAATGTTCAATACCTGTGTCTTCACCTAAAGTTACTGATTCCATCTGTTAAATCAAAATACTGTTGTTTTGCAGGGTACACAATAAAATGCATCATCTGACACCCCACAAAATGGAATGTTCCAACAACTAGTATCACAAAACATTCCCTCATACCCAGTACCAAACATGCACTTCAGTGACAAAATAACTTGCATACACTTTCCAACTGGCACCTAATTGATGCTGAATAACATTGTATTAAGCAGAGGAGCGCCTATCTGAACATGCATAAAAGTGCATTCATCCAGGAGCAGATCTTTTGGATACTGTTCGACATCAAAGAGAACTTAATCTTAAGGGGTTCCTATCTAACTAGGTTTACAATAGAAAACTGGTAGCTTGGGTGAGGTAACAGCTGAATGATGTGATTCGGTTACGTTCACGCAAAGTAGTTCAGAAAAGGAGGAAGTTTAATTATGAGCCTTTTCCTGGTACATGGAGGTGCTGTACATATACAGTATTATGTGCTGCTCTCCATGTTATTTACTTTAAATATGTCAAGATCTTACCTTATTATAAATGTAACAGTTGGTAAACATGGTATTGAAGTCCTGAATACATTCTTGGGCATTCAAGTAGTAATTGTTTTCTAAGCGCTTTTTAATTGTTCCCATATCCATAGGATTCCTAATGATTTTATAATAATCCTGAAAAGAGATTAATCAGATCAGTACAATCACTTGTTAATTTAAAATTACAGCCTTCAGGTGCAAAGGTAATCCTTGTACCACACATTGGACAAAATTTCATTCAAACTTCATTAATAATCTACATGTTCTCCACTGAGAGTTAATGCAACCATTGACTCCATAAGCACCATTTAAGTGCTAGATGAGAGCAAACGCATTGATACAGACAACTTCATGTAGAACCTTCACGTTCAGTTTACAGAGACAATTCCAAAATCAACAGTTAATACAATCAGGTGAAATAATGACCATAAGTTAGGCACAGTCGACAAAGTACTGCTTCCATAAGAAACCCAACTAGAACATTAAGTGAAAACCTTGTCATCTTTAGTAATTTTAAAAATTGAAACAAAATTGCCAAATAAATAGTTAATGATGAAAGAGTCCACATCTGAAAGCAATGGTCAACTTGAGAACCCACTATTACCACAAACGCAGCACGATATTCCTGAGCCTTCCTTCACTCAGAAATGATTTTTAAGTTCAAAATTAAACATTGCATTATGTTGTTAAAGAACATTAACGCAGAGCACATTATGCTCAAGAACATACCATACGGTAGAATAAAGATTTCTGCAGGCATTGCACGAAGCCCAACATAAAAACAAGCATACATCACCCCCATGCATTCCAATCCCAAAATTGGAAGGGAAAAAATGCCAATCACAAAACATGCCCAGCTTTATGCCGTTCCCAACCAAGGATGTTTCCAACACAACGTGGGAGGGAAGCAGAACGCAGGGAAAAAAAAATTAAAATCTGGCTTCCTAAAGAGTTAAGGTTAAAAAAGATGCTTTGAAATATGGACAGAGTTTTGAAGACAACAGTGGAGCTTATGGTTATAGGATGCTTAACTGCTTGGTTATCTGTTCCCAAAGTGGCTTCACACCTAAGGCACAACACAATTAGTATCACAGCTCTTCAGCTCAGTGGGCCCAGGACCCTGCGATCAACATGTAGCATCTCCTCCCAAAATATTTTCAGAGCTGCAAACTGTTTAAAGTAGTTTTAGCCATTTCTTCCAAAAGCCAAATGAAAAAGAAACGTAGTTTTCGTAAAATCGAAACAAATTCCATGGAGGTATGGTCCATCTTTCAGAGCTGCGTCCTCTTCAGTAGTTCACCCATGTCGCCAATTCTATTCTGTTTATAACCAAATAAAGCTTTGTGGAATTGTGCTAAAACATGGGAGATATTGGCAGAATGGTATATTTCATTGGACCTGTAACTCAGGGCACAAGTTCAATAATCCAAAGTCGCAGAACACTTGAATACAAATGGGTCATAGTCCCTCTCAAAAGGCACTGAGGGTCTACCTACACCACATGGACTGCAACAGTTCAGGACTGCAACTCACCAGCACTTTCTCAAGCATAATTTTCCCAGCCATGCCCAAATCTTACAAACGCATAATAAAAAGTTCAACTCTGAAAACCACACCTCAGTGGGTAAGCCAGTAAGTATTGAAGTGAAAAGTGAGAACGTATAATATATAATGTCACAATAAGTCATGGTCAAGCTGGTTAGTTGACATCTTTTAAATATTTGGTCTACCTTACGTACTGGTCAAATTGATAGCAACATGGTGAACTTGGATTTTAAATCTGCCTCAAAGCGATCGTGGAAGCTACTCAGTTTAGGGTTGAAAGATCGACAATAAATGATGGCCTCATCAGCAATAGCCTCTGCTTGTTGATGAATGTATTAAACAACTAAATTCAATAATATGCATTTGATATGGTAAATCAGAAAAACCACCAGGAAGCTTCCAGTGCCATGAAAACAAAAACTATATCTGAGGAATAAGTGGAAGAAGAAATCACTCAGTTGTGATCAGCAACTTCCAAAATCAGCAAAGTCAACTTCGAGTCAAGGGACTGGTTCTGAAAAAGAGTCACTGAACTCAAAATTTTGTTTCTCTTCAGCGGCAGCCAGATCTGCAAGATTTCAATAATGCTTGCTGAAGTTTCACCCAGCTTTTCTTTGCAACTACCAATCCAGTGGAAGACTCCAAAAGGAACAATGGCACAATAACTTCTGTACATTTGGTTGAACATTCCAATATACAGGTGAAGCTTGGTCATGATACCAACTACTGCACAGTCAAAGTCTCTTAAGAGCATAGCTTCCAGACAGAACACAGCCAATGTTGAGCAAATATGTAAGCAAACAGCTTACTTTGAATCATGGACTCATGCAGCACAGAAACAGGTCTTTCAGTCCAACCCCAGGCTGAACATCAACCCACGCTAAACTCATCCCATCTGACTGCTCATTGTCCATATCCCTCCAAACCTTTCCTGTGCATGTATCTATCCAAATGTCTTATAAACACTTGATAATTGTAGCCACGTCCACCACTTCCTCAGGAATTTCGTTCCTCACTTGAGCCCACCCTGTGCAAAAAATTTGCCCATCTTTTTTAAATTTTTGTCCTCTCACCTTAAAAATGTGCCTCCTAATCTTGAAATCGCCCATCCTGGGGCAAAGACAACTACAACTAACGATTAAAAACAGCACTTTCTCTATACCAAACCAACTTCTGCTGCATCCCTTCCATTTCAGGTTTCTGGTTTCAGCTTTACCTGCCTCCAGAATAGTCACAGACTTGATGGAAGTCCAAGTAAAATCTACTGCTTTTGACCTCATTCTCAAAGTCACGGTTAATGCTATATACAAGAAACAGTTTTCATCGGTACTTGTGAAGACCAAGTATATTCTTCACAATGAAGCCAGCCCACATGCCACCATGAAAGCAAATACATCCAAAAGGATTGTATGGGCATAAATGGCAAATTCCATGAACTACGATAAACTCATGAAAAGTCACATCACCTACTCCTTTGGCCCCACTGAGTTAGGTTAAAAGTGCTACCTGCTCTAGAGAGGTACTTAATTTCTATGAACAAATTGATTATAAAATATGCAAAAGTTTGATTGAAAGCAAAATGTAGAAAGGTGTAACAGATGCAGAAGATCACCTCAGAATGAAGTATCAGCTTAATAAGAGGCTATACGGGGATACACACTTAAGTCCAGCCAATTCTATGAAGTAACATAAGGCAGTACACGATATTGCAGATTATAATCACCAGCAATAACTTGCACAAAGATAGCCAGTGCTCTCGCCAAGATACTTTAACTATGTTACATAACCATCCACCACAGATTGTTTTGCTCTAAACTAGCTTTTTGTGTTATCCAAAATCTCATCTACCCACCTTTAGTAACCACAACTTTGCTTCCGAGTGACATGAAATTCTGATCTTACGTCCACCTCCATTTCCTTCCTTAAATCTACCAGTTAAATTCAAGCCCCCCACATCACATATCGCTAATCAATACCTACTCAAGAACACCAACACTAGAAAGCGTTAACTGCATCAAGGAATGATTCTGAACTGGCAATAGCTGAACAATCAAAAATCAATGGTGGATCTACCAGCACCACCCACATCCACAGAGAAAAAAAATTAGACCCTACAATTTGTGTTGAGAACCACTCAAGGTCCAGATCTCATCCCCCAACCCTGATCAAAAACTGGGTTTACAAGTCAGCGTCGCAAGGAAGCGATAGCATTCAGCTCAATATGACAGCAGGGAAGCTGAAAGCATGTTCCTCTTTTCCAGAGGCTACAATTACACCACGTAAGTTAAAACAAACAAGCTTTCAATGAAAACGGAGTTAAAAATCACAACACCAGGTTATAGTCCAGCAGGTTTAATTGGAAGCACACTAGCTTTCGGAGCTTTTGGTAATGGAAGGCTCAATCCTAACAGAATTTACAGCAAAAATTTACAGTGTGATGTCACTGAAATTACACTTTGAAAAACTGATTGTCTGTTAAGCCTTTCACCTGTTAGAATACCATGACAGTTTCACTTCTTTCATGTGTAAATCACAACCTTTTTATATATTTAAAAAAGTTGCATTCTTGGGTTAGCTGTTAACAATGTTGATAGCTAGACAATATGCTGAAGGTGTTAGCCCCCTGTGTACTCTGTCTATGCCATGATGTTTAGTTTAATTCTAATCTAAAAAGTGAGATAACGGAGGTTTTCATGAATTCATGCAGGTTTTGAGCAAAGTACAAGGTAACCCTGCAAATACAAATTCAGCTCATAAACTGTGTGCGTGTGCATGTGGGTCTTTGTCCATCTGTGTGTCTGTCTGGATTGGGGGTTGAGTGTGAGAAAGTGCCTGTGTGTGTAGTGAGTGCAGGGTGTCTTAAGTCTGTGAGGGGGTGCATATGAGAGTGTGGGAGTAAGTGTGCCTGTGAGGGTGTGTGTGGGTCTCTGTGCGCTCGTCTGTGCACGTGTATATGTATACAGGAGTTGAAAATGTGTTGCTGGAAAAGCGTAGCAGGTCAGGCAGCATCCAAGGAACAGGAGGAGCCCCGCCCCCTCCAATCGCCACCAGGACAGAACCCCACTGGTTCTCACCTACCATCCCACCAACCTCCATATACAGCGTATCATCCGCCGTCATTTCCGCCACCTCCAAACGGACCCCACCACCAGGGATATATTTCCCTCCCCTCCCTTATCAGCGTTCCAAAAAGACCACTCCCTCCGTGACTCCCTTGTCAGGTCCACACCCCCCACCAACCCAACCTCCACTCCCGGCACCTTCCCCTGCAGCCGCAAGAAATCCAAAACTTGCGCCCACACCTCCTCCCTTACTTCTCTCCAAGGCCCCAAAGGATCCTTCCACATCCGTCACAAATTCACCTGCACCTCCACACACATCATCTATTGCATCCGCTGCACCCGATGTGGCCTCCTCTATATTGGGGAGACAGGCTGCCTACTTGCGGAACGTTTCAGAGAACACCTCTGGGACGCCCGGACCAACCAACCCAACCACCCCGTGGCTCAACACTTCAACTCCCCCTCCCACTCCTCCTCCATCGCCAGACCATAACACCACGACGGTTGGAGGAAGAGCACCTCATCTTCCGCCTGGGAACCCTCCAACCACAAGGGATGAACTCAGATTTCTCCAGTTTCCTCATTTCCACTCCCCCGACCTTGTCTCAGTCGAATCCCTCGAACTCAGCACCGCCTTCCTAACCTGCAATCTTCCTGACCACTCCGCCCCCACCCCACTCCGGCCTATCACCCTCACCTCGACCTCCTTCCACCTATCACATCTCCATCGCCCCTCCCCCAAGTCCCTCCTCCCTACCTTTTATCTTGGCCTGCTGGACACACTTTCCTCATTCCTGATGAAGGGCTTATACCCAAAACGTTGAATTTCCTGTTCCTTGGATGCTGCCTAACATGCTGCGCTTTTCCAGCAACACATTTTCAGCTCTGATACTACAGCATCTGCAGACCTCACTTTCTCCATGTGTATAGGAGTGCCTGTATGTGAGAGAGGGAGCGGGAGCGGGAGCGAGCGTGCACAATGGTGGTCACCTGTAACCTGGCATGAACCCAAGGGGCTGGTTGAGGCCCTCCCTATGGGTACCAAACTTAGCTATCAGCCTCTGCTCGGCCACTTTTCGTTGCTGCCTGTCCCGAAGTCCGCCTTGGAGGATGGTCACCCGAAGGTCAGAGTTCAAATGTCCTGGACCACTGAAGGGTTCCCCAACTGGGAGGGAACGCTCTTGTCTGTTGATTGTTGTGCGGTGCCCAATCACCCATTGTTGTAGCCTTTGCTCAGTTTCCCCAAAGTAACATGCCTCCCAGCATCCTTGCTTGCAATGAACAAGATAGACAACATTGGCTGAGTCACATGAATACCTGCCATGTACAAGGTGGGAGGTGTCCCCACATGCAATGGTGGTATCTATGTCCACACTCTTGACACGTCTTGCAGCGCCTACAGTGACAGGGTTGTATGGGACACCCACACACACCCTTACAGACACGCACATTCCCACACTCATGCACATGCACCCCTTCTCAAACTTAAGACACTCTGCACTCACTACACACACACACATACATACACTTTCTCACACTCTCAACCCCCAACCCAGACAGAGACAGACAAAGACCCACATGCACACATTTTGTGGGGCGAATTTGTACTTGCAGGGTTACATTGTATTTTGCTCAAAAACTGCATGCATTCATGTAAAACTCCGTTATCTCACTTTTTAAGATTAGAATCAATCTAAACATCATGGAATGGACACAGAACACAGGGGGCTAACACCTTCAATATATTGTCTAGCTATCACCATTGTTGTTAACAGCTAACCTCAGAATGCAACTTTTTAAAAAAGGTTTTGTGATTTACACATGAAAGTAGTGAAACTATTACGGTATTCTAACAGATGAACGGCTTAACAGACAATCAATTTTTCCAATGTATAATTTCAGTTATATCACACTTAAGTTTTGCTATAAATTCTGTGTTAGGATTGAGCCCTCCACTAACACCTGATGAAGGAGCGACGTTTGGAAAGCTAGTGTGCTTCCAATTAAACCTGTTGGACTATAACCTGGTGCTGTGTGATTTTTAAACTATGTACACCCCAGTCCAACACCGGCATCTCCAAATAATGAAAACTGAGATACCCAATTTTTCTCTGAAGCCAGAAAGCAATGAAGGCAGGGTCACTGGACTAATTTTTAAAGCCAGGTTTGACACCACTGCCAGTCACGACTCTACGAGTACAGGGTGTAGACAACAAAAAGGAGTTAATGTCACAACCAGAACAGGAACGACCTTAGCAAATGGATTAAAAAAAAAATCAGACAGGTTTATTTGGAAGTACTAGCTTTCAGAGTGGTGGCCCTTCATCAAATAACTAGGGGGCAGGATTCCAAGACAGAATTTATAGCAAAAGATCACAGCGGCGTGCAATTAAAACAACATGTTGAACAAGCCCAGACTGCTGATAAGTCTTTCATCTTTTGGAATGGGTTGCGGGTTTGATGGATCAATATGTAAATCCCTGAACTTCTTATAAGTCAGGTTTTGGAGATAACTTACGTTTTGTAACAAAAGGTGACATGAGCTCAGACAACGTATTAAAGATATTAAAGTTAGTCGTCTGAATCGCAATCCTGAGTGTGACTGGCTTTATTTCTAAAGTAGGAATTTATAAAATGTTATATGGATTGACTGCCTGCAGGTTGTGCGCTTTTTGAGCTAAAATAGAAAGTATCTGCAGAGACCAATGGTGGATATACTAGCAACACCCACATCTAGGAGGGGAAAAAAGTTAGACCCTACAATTTGAGTTCCGAGAACCACTCAAGGTCCAGATCTCATCCCAAACCCACCCCCATTCCAGTAAGTTGACGGCCTTCTCTGGAACACCAGTTTCTTAATTATGTACTAATTTTACAGGGAGGAGCATACAGATACATCAATATACATATTTAATGGGTGACCGTTACAATCAGGGAGTGTCAATAGCAAAGATTAAGCCATCTGCTGTTACACAATGAAAGTTCTTTACCTTAACTGGCTTCACATAATGAATACTTTTCACCCTGTTGAACTGCTTCCTTTATTGTTAAATAGCTCTACACAAAAATCAAAACTTAACCCTTACCCTACCTGTTCATACCTAACAGCCATAAACTAAAGTTCAGTAAAGCCCTTGATAAGGTTCCCCATGGTAGGTTGATGGAGAAGGTGAAGTTGCATGGGGTCCAGGGTGTACGAGCTAAAATGGGTAGAAAACTGGCTCAGCAACAGAAGACATTAGTAATGGAAGGGAGTTCCTTAAAAAGGAGAACTAGGACCAGTGGTGTTCCTCAAGGATCCATACTAGGACCACTGCTGTTTGTGATTATATATGTAAATGATTTGGAGGAAGATAATAGGTGGACTGATTAGTAAGTTTGCAGATGACACTAAGATTGGTGGAGTAGCAGATAGTGAAGGGGACTGTCAGAATACAGCAGAATATAAATAGACTGGGAAGTTGGGCAGAGAAATTGCAGATGGAGTTCAATCCGGGCAAAGGTGAAGTGATGCATTTTGCAAGATCCAATTCAAGAGTGAACTATTCAGTAAATGGAAAAGCCCTGGGAAAACTGACACAGATATCTGGGTTTCAGGTCCATTGCACCCTAAAAGTGGCAACGCAGGTCAATAGAGTGGTCAAGGAGGCATACAGTACATTTTCCAAGATCAGAGGGGGCATTCAGTACAAGATTTGGCAGGTCATCTTATACTTGTATAAGACTTCAGTTCAGCCACATTTGGAATACTCGGTACAGTTCGGATTGTCACATTACCAAAAGGATGTCGATGCTTTGATTAGATTAGATTCCCTACAGTGTGGAAACAGGCCCTTCGACCCAACAAGTCCACAAAGACCCTCCGAAGAGCAACCCACTCAGACCCATTCCCCTACATTCATCCCTGACTAATGCACCGAACACAACAGGCAATTTAGCATGGCCAATTCACCTGATCTGCACATCTTTGGATTGTGGGAGGAAAACAGAGCACCCAGAGGAAACCCACACAGACATGGGGAGAACGTGCAAACTCCACACAAACACTTGCCCGAGGGGGGAACTAAACGCTGTGAGGCAGCTGTGCTGACTACTGAGCCACCGTTTGGAGAGGGTGAAGTAGAGGTTCATCAGGATGTTGCCTGGTATGGACGATGCTAGCTACAAAGAGAGGTTGAGTAGATTAAGATTAATTTCATTAGAAAGACTAAGGTTGAGGGGGGACCTGATCGAGGTGTGCAAAATCATGAGGGGCAGAGACAAGGTGGATAGAAAGCAGCTTTATCCCAGAGTGGGGGACTCAATTACTAGAAATCACAACTTCAAAGTTGGGGGGGAGGGGGGCGCAAAGTTTAGGGGAGATATGCATGGAAGGTGGTGGGTGCCTGGAACACGTTGCCAGAGGTGATGGTAGACACAGGCATGGTAATGTCATTTAAGATGCATCTTGACAGATACATGAATGGGCAGGGAGCAGACGGATACAGTTCCTCAAAATAGGCGACAGGGTGAGAGGGGATCTGGATGGGCACAAGCGTGGAGGGCCAATGGGCCCGTTTCTGAGCTGGAATTTTCTTTGTTCTTTGACCGCAGTTCGAATCCTTCCATGGAAGATAGCAGATTTTGAATTCAATGAAGAAACTCTGGAATTAAGAATCAACCGATGACCATGAAATCATTGATGATTGTTGGAAAAACGTCCTTCAGGGAAAGAAATCTACTGTCCTCACCTGGTCTGGCCTACATGTGACTGCAGTCCCACAGCAATGTGATTGACTTTGGCTTGTCAGGCCATTTCAGAGAGCAAGTCATTCAGTTGTACAAATCGCCACAAAGTCTCAAAAAAAAATGAAACTGAACAGATCATCTGACACCGACCTAGGTACTGGAAAAAGACAACAGCCCTGCCAAACCTTCAAAGTCTTCCTTGCTAACACTGAGGGGCTATTGCCAAAATTGGAAGAGTTGTCTCACAGACTATTCAAGCAACATAGTCATGGTCATGGAATTAAACCTTACAATGCCCCAGATACCATCACTGGAAATGTCCTGTCCCACTGGCAGGACACTCACAGCAGAGGTAGTAGTACAATGGCACAGAGTCAGAATGGAGTTGCCCTGGGAGTCCTCTACATTGACACTGGACTCCATGAAGTTTTATGCCTTCAGGTTAAATGTGGGCAAGGAAACCTCCTGATTACCATATATTGTCCTTCTTCAACTGGTGAATCGGTACTCCTCCATGTTGAACATTTAGAAGCACTGAGGATGGCAAGGGCACAGAATGTAAATAGACAACAGACAATAGACAATAGGTGCAGGAGTAGGCCATTCAGGCCTTCGAGCCTGTACCACCATTCATTATAATCATGGCTGATCATCCTCAAATTGGTATCCTGTTCCTGCCTTATTTCCATAACCCTTGATTCCATTCTCCTTGAGAGCTCTACCCAACTCTTTTTTAAATGAATCCTGAGACTGGGCCTCCACTGCCTTCTGGGGCAGAGCATTCCACACACCCACCACTCTCTGGGTGAAGAAGTTTCTCCTCATCTGTCCTAAATGGCCTACCCCTTAAACTCGGGTGAGGGGCTTCAATGTCCACCAAGAGTGGCTCAGCAATAACACTACTGGTCCTATATAACTGCTAGAACTGGACCTGTAGGTGGTGAAGGAACCAACAAGTGGAAAAACATACCTGACCTCATCCTGACTAACCTGTCAGCTAGACATGCATTTGTCCATTGTAGTATTGCCAAGAGTGACCTGCACACAACCCTTGTGGAGATAAAATCTCATGTTCACATTGAGTGTAACCTGCAGCACATTGCATGGCACTATCACAGTTCTGAATGGGACAGACTTCAAACAGATCTAGCAACTCATGATTGGGCATTCACGGGGTGCTATGGGCCATCCACAGCAGAATTGTAGCCCAGCACAATCTGTATTCTTGTAGCCTGGCATATCCCTGACTTAACCATTACCATTAAGCAAGGAGGTGGTGAAACCTGGTTCAATGGAGAGTGCAGAAAGACTTGCCAGGAGCAGCACCAGTCATAGCTAAAAATGAGGTGCCAGCCTGGTAAAGTCAAACAGGACTACTTGTATGCCAAACAGCATATGCAGCAAGTGATAGACAGAGCTAAGCAATCCCACAACGAGGTTAGATCTAAATTCTGCAGTCCTGCCACTTCCGAATAGTGGACAATTAAACAACTGACTGGAAGAGGAGGCAGCTCCACAAATATCCTCAGAGATGGAACAGCCCAACACATCCAAACAAAATATAAAGCTTGAAGCATGAACAATATTCAGCTCGAAGTGCCATTTGGATTATTCATTTCAGCCTCCTCCAATAGTCCCCAGCATTATAGATACCAGTCTTCAGGCAATTCGATTCACCCCTTGTAGTATCAAGAAATAGTTGGATACAATGGGTACTGCAAAGGCTACGGGTTCTGACAACATTCTGGCAACAGTACTGAAGACTTACTCAAGGTCTACGTACAAATTTGTTGTTCCGGTAGCAATTGCCATAGTTGTGGGTATGGTCACTGAGCTGGGAAGTTGATTTGCAGATGTTCCTTCCCCTGTCTAGGTGGCATCTTCAGTGCTTTGCAGCCTCCTGTGAAGCACTGTTGCATTGTCTCTTCTGAAAGCTCATTTGATTCCATTCCTGTTGCTTACAATTGTTCGCTGTAGTGGCCAGTATACTAGGCCTAGGTCTGTGTGTTTGTTGATGGGAGTACATGGATGAGGGCCATGCTTCTAGAAATTCTCCAGTCTTCTGTTTATCTTGTCTATGATCATAGTGTTGTCCCAGTCAAATTTGTGGCCCTTGTCATCTGTACGTATGGCTACTCAGGAGAGCAGTTGTGGCTAGTTTGTTCATGGATGTGGATCATGTGCAAGAATAACGTAATTTACAAGATTTCATGCAAAGACTGCACAAAACACAATAGAGAGCATACAGACAACTAGCAATCCACACAGACTACCAGCTGCCCCGAACAGCCATACAGATGACAAGGACAACACCACAAATAGGTCAGAGACATAGAATACTGTGGTGAGTAACTCACCTGACTGCCCAAAGCCAGTCCATCAACAAGGCAGAAATCAGGAGTGGGATGGAATAGTCCCCACTTGTCTACATGAGTGCAAATCCAACAATACTCTAAGCTTGACACTATACAGGACAAGGACAAGGACAAGGACAAAGCAGCCTGCTTCACTGGTACCACATCCACTCCCTTCAACACTGACGCTCAGTAACACCAGTGTGTCTTATCTGCAAGGTGCACTGTAGGAATTGAAAAGATCTTCAGACAGCACCTCCCAAACCCATGACCACTTCCATCTCGAAGGACACCTGCAGCGAATACATGGGAATACCAATACCTTCGAGTTCTCCTCCAAGCCACTCACCATTCTGACTTGGACAGAAAATCATTGTTAAAAATTATGGAAGTTCCCTCCCCAAAGGCATTGTGGATCAACCTACAGCACATGGGCTCTAGCAGTTCAAGGAGGCAGCTCACCACCACCGGTTCTAAGGCAACTAGGGATGGGCAACAAACGCTGGCCAGCCAGTGATGCCCACATCAGCTCATTAAAAAATACTCTCTGCCATAGATATCCAAATCCAGGAAATTACCCTAGTATCTCAACTCTTTCACATTCTCTCAGCTTATTTGGTCTGTGACGATCGTTCACTAGATCTTTAGCAAACCTGCCGATATGGCCTTCAAACATCTGAATAGCTATGTTTTCAGTTTTGAGAAATCAGAAGTTTTCTAAATTATCCTGGTCTGGAAACTTCAGATTAAACCTTTTTGTTAAACACGCTGGTCCCTAAAAAGCACCAAACTCAAGTGAGAAACTGAATTTAAATTATAAACTCAACATTAGTATCTTCTGAATGGAATTTTAAAAATTTGTTCATCCTAAATTCTACAAACAGCATACAAAGAAAATGGCCTTACATGTTAATTAATGGTGTACATATAGGTTAACAAGTATGATCTTCTAGTTATTACAATCAAAGCCATATTGCAGTAAGGGAGGAGGATTCTGGGAAGGGGATGAGACAATCATGTTTAACCAGGGACATTAAATACATCAAATTGAAAGAAAAAAATACATAGTGTGGCAAACATTGGCAGTAAACCAGACAACTGGGATTTATTTGAGCTTTTAAGTAATATCAGGAATAGAGAAGTCAAAGTGAACATAGGCCCCTTAGAGAATGATGTTGAGCAAATAACACTGGAAAGCCAGGAAATTGTGAAGGAGTTAAATACTTTGCATCAGTTTTCATAGCAGCAGACTCTGATAGGGTGACAAAATTACTAAATAATCAAGTGGCACTTCCAATACCAGCTCTTTCCATATGCATACCACCCTCAAAAGAGTTATCCCTCAGGTTGTCTTTTCTTCTTTAAGCTCAAACTAATGCTCTCTTGTCCTGGATTCCCAACCCTGGGAAAAAGATAGAGTGGATTCACCCCATCCATGCACCTCATGATCTTATACACGTCAAAAGGACCCCCTTCAGTGTACTATGCTCCAAAGAGAAAAGTCCGAGCTTGTCCAACCTCTCCCTATAACTCAAACCTAGAGTCCAGCCAACATCCTTGTAAATTTCTTCTGCACTCCTTCCAGTTGAATAACATCCTTCAGAAAGCAAGGTGATCAAAACTGAACATATTACTCCAAGTGCAGCCTCACCTAACTGTACAACTGCAAGATAAGTCAGCACAGCTTTGTGAAGGAGAAACATGTCTGACAGATTCAATAGAATACTTTGAGAAAGCATCAAGCAGAATAAATAAACAGGAAGCAACAGATGCATCATATTTTGATTTGCAAAAGGTTCCATACTACTGAAGGGATTTTGGAGGTAGTTTTTAGCATGGATCACATAAGAAAACGTAAGATCAAAAAAATTTCCCTCCTTTTTTATAAGGGAAGACTGCAGACAGCTGAAGAACAAATTTGGGAGCTCTCGTGTATGAGTCACAAAAAGCTACCATAAAGTTTTGTAGATAATAGGGGTTGTGAATTGCTGTGTTAAAATGGCAAAATTGTAAAATGAAAGAAAGCACTGCATCATTCCTTTAATTGCTTTTAATACTTAAAAGTTTTGAAAATGAATGCCTGTGGGCAGCATTTGCAAGTGTTCCAATTGACACACTGTACCAAAAAGCCAATCAGTTCACAGCATTTTTACCCAGACAACAGTTTAAATTCAACCAGTTAGTTTAAAAAGACACCTGGAGACAAAGGACCAATGAAATTCAAATCTGGTGTTGACAACTTGAGACCAATCATATAGGAATTTGATGTCTGATGGGGGTATATAACAAAGGAGCAACTGGACAAAGAAGGAACAGTCAACTGCCAATTCAAGATGAAGAACTTTCCAGCACTCAGAAAAAAAGCAGCATCTACCTGCAAAGGCACATGGCATATTCAGCGAATATTTTTGACACCAGAAAATAACTAAGGTGGCATTTTAGACAGGAAGATGACAGAAGATGATACAAAGTTCATTGTGACCTTTGACAAACTACAATTTAATTCATTGTTCTTATTAACTGGATATATGTGGAATCTGCTACTGAAACACCATCCCAACAGAATTTAATTCAGTTAGGAAGTAATTGTTCAATTTGTTAGGAATTCTGTTAATTTGCTCACTGTTGGAGTTAGGCAAATAAATTGTTACTTGTTAATTGTAGAGTGAGTGAAAACATTTCATTTTCTTTCACCACACCTTTACAACAGATTGCAGCGGAGAGGGGCAAGTTCTCCCACTTGTCACGCTTATCAGATTACAAAGCAAGATGCTCCTCTCTAGGTGCTTCAGTTTTAATTATCAGACAAGGGTCAACCTCCGCTTTGTAACAATAAAGAATGCAAATGGAATCTTGGTCTTTATTTGAACAATGTAAGAAGGACTTGTTAAAACAATACAAGGCACTCATCAGACCATAGATGAAATACTGTCAATAGTTTTAGCCACCTTATCTAAAGAAGGATATGCTGGCATTACAGGCAATCAAAAGACTGTTCATCGAACAGATAGAATCCCTACAGTGTGGAAGCAAGCCATTTGGCCCAACGAGTCCACACTAACCCTCTGAAGTGTATCCCACCCAGATTCATTGCCCTACCCTATTACATTCCCCTGACTTATGCATCGAGCCTACACATCCTGAACACTATGGATAATTTAGCATGGCCAATTCACCTGATCTGCACATATCTGGATTGTGGAGGAAATCCACACAGACACTGGAGAATGCGCAAACTCCACAAGGACAATCACTTGAGGCTGAAATCAAACCCAGGTACCTGGGGCTGTGAAGCAACAGTGCTAACCACTGAGCCACCATGCTGCCATTCACTCAGACAGTCGAATGTCTCAAAATACCAGCTCTTTTGGGACAATGCAAAAATGGCAACTGAATAGCATGCTGAGAATAGAATTTACATAGCAACTTGCAGAATTCACGACCAAATTAGATCAGGCCAGACAGATATGCAAGCTATTTACCTTGACTGACAATATTGAATATGTATTGATTAGACGATGTCCAGGGTCAATTATCTAATTCTGTTCCCATACAAACAACTAGTTTGGAATCCGACCAGGTAGTTTACAACAGTTTAAATTAAACCAATTTGTTTAAAAAGACACCTGGACACAAAGGATCAATGACAGTGCTCGAAACATTCACACCAAGACCTCCACACCATCTTTAGTGAAAAGTTGATTCTCAGCAGCTGGAAATCAATCTCAGATTATGTTCTGGTAAATGCCTATTTTGCAGCTAACCTGCCACAAATGTGCAACAAACTGTTCAGAGCTTCTCCACTATGGAGTTTGCATATACAACCAGATATGCCACAAAATAATTCAGCTGACACTCGTTTTTGAATTTCACTATTTGCACTGACAGTATTTTGAACTTGGGACCTTAGTACCTGGTGGATCACAACTGAACTTGAACACAGGCATAAATGCAATGCAATATATGACACATATCGTAGGTAATCACTGCGTACCTCAAGTAATTTAGACTTCAAAATGTAAATTACAGAAAAATTTCACCTTTGTTAAAAGCAGGGTCCCAAAATGAGTTATCATGTGGTTGAATGAGCTCCATAAAATATGAAGAAACTGCCTTTGTATATCACTCAGGCTATTAAATTATATTAGAGTCAAAAACTGTGGGGCTGGAAAAGCGCAAGTCAGGTAGCATCCGAGGAGCAGAAGAGTCTATGTTTCAGGCATGATCTCCAGCATCTGCAGTTCACTTCCTCCTATTAATTTAATTGTGCATTGCAGCCACTTTTGTTCTGGAGACAAATTCAGCACACCATCACAACAAGGTCCCACAAATAGCAATCAACAAAATAGTTTCCAAGCAAAAGGACACTGAGAAAACAGTTCTTCAAATATTACAGGTTTCTGGAGTGAAACCTGAATCCTTGCCTTCTGCTTTAAAGGCAAATATTGCTAAGTTAGACTAACACTTAATATAGTATGTTTAATTCTAGTCTGATTGCCCTCAATCCCAACAGCGGGAACAATGAAGTTACTCCCATAAATCCCAAGTTAACAGGCAATAATATAGCAGGGTTTCCAATACTTGCAGACACGTTAGTAACTGAACAACATGGTTTTTCCATGAAGACAGGACAAGGTAGACCTACAAAGCAATAAAAACAAAACTCTTTATTCAAAGGTAAAACAAGCAACTTACAGGCAGATTTAGTTTCACAGCATCCACAGGCTGTTGGAAAGGCCATGCAAACTGATGTTTCCATATTGTCTTCAAGAGCACTTTTGAGAGAAACTGCAGTTGGTTCGTCAACCGTTTGGATCGGTTAGGGTTGGAAGTTTCAGGAGGGGGTGGATTGCCGATAACATTACTTGGTTGTTGGGGTTGAGATTGTGACTGTGTTGAAGACATTTGTGTACTTTCTAGGCCATCCCCCATCGCTGACAATTTTCTTAATCTCTTCCCTGGACCACTTTCACTTGACATACCATTGATCCCATTGTAGACCTCGCCTGGTAACCTGGAATGAGAGAGGGTGGAATTAGAGCCTCTTGAAACCCCATGCAGCAGTACTTATACTCAATACCCCATCTAGCAACTCAGATTTAATACTCGGGGTAAACTTTCAAATGAGTCTGCATCATTACTGAAGTGAGATTCATAATAAACCACTTTCACCATATGAATATTAACTTAAGCTACACCTGAAGTAATTGCCTCAATTCTTCCAACTCTTCATGCTTTGTACAGCGTCTTTCAAAAATGACTTCAAGACCCTGCTTTCCCAGAATTGCCCAAATTTCATCTTACCACGCCAAATGTTATTGGGATTGCTATTACAATACTGAACTTTAGCAAAGATTCAATAAAAAACATATGCAGCCACTGGCCACATCAAAAACTGTTTCCAGACTATGGTTGCAATTAGCTGTGCCCAAAAGCCAGTAACCATTGCTACAACATTTGTTAATTTCTCTGATGCACAGGGATTGTTTATTATAGAATAGTATGCCACACTCCTGTGTGGTTGCACACTTAAACGCACAAGTCCACTGGGCTCATCGATAGGAGTTTAAAAAAATCACATCAGGTTATCGTCCCAACAGGTTTATTTAGAGGCACTAGCTTTTGGAACACTCCTCCTTCATCAGGTAGTTTTAGAAGAGAATCACAAGACAGACTTTATAACAAAAGATCAGTGCTGAAAATGTGTTGCTGGAAAAGCACAGGTCAGGCAGCATCTAAGGAGCAGGAGAATTGACGTTTCGGGCATGAGCTCTTCTTCAGGATGTTGCCCGAAATGTCAATTCTCCTGCTCCTTGGATGCTGCCTGACCTGCTGCGCTTTTCCAGCAACACATTTTCAGCTGATCTCCAGCATCTGCAGTCCTCACTTTCGCCTAACAAAAGATCAGTGTCATGCAACTGAAATGATATACTGAACAAACCTAGATTGTTGTGAAGTCCTTCACCTTCTAGAATGGGTTGTAGGCTTTGGTTCATCAATATGTAAAGCCCAGAACTTCATTTCCGTCACCTTCAAGATAACTTAAGGTTTTATGAAAAAAAAGTGACACCTCAGCTCAGACAGTGCATTAAAAGGGTGTGAGGTTAGAGTCTTAACCCAAATCTTGAGTCAAACTGGTTTTATTTCCATAGTAGGAGTTTATAAAATAATAAATGGATTGACTACTTGCAGACGGTGTTCTTTTTAAGCAAAGTAATATGTATCTGCAAATGCAAATTCACCCCATAAACTTGCGTGTGTGATGGAGTATATGCCTGTGAGAGGTCGTATTCGTGGGTGAGAATGTGGGGCGTGTGTATATGTGACACCATGTGCATGAGATGAGGTCTGTGTGAGTGTGTGTGTGTGTATGAGAATATATGGTGTAGTGGGGTCACCTGCCGTGTGACATGAACCCAAGGTCCTGGTTGAGGCCATCTTTGTGTGTTCCTAACTTGACCATCAGCCTCTGCTTGCCTACTCTGCATTGTTGAGTGTCCCGAAGTCTGCCTTGGAGGATCGTCACCCGAAGATCAGAGGCTGAATGCCCCTGACCGCTGTGTAGAGTTCTGGTCACCTTGCTATAGGAAGATTATTATTAACTTAGAGAGGGTGTAGAAAATATTTACAAGAATGTTACTGGGACTGGAGGATTGTAGTCCAGGGAAAGGTTAGATAGCCTGGCACCTTTTTCACTAGAGCTGAGATGGTTGAGGGGTGACTTTGTAGAGGTCTAACTTTGTAGAGGTCTATTAGAAACATGAGGGGCTGAGATACGGTGAATGGTCTTTTCCCTCAGAGAGAGGCGTTCAAAACCAGAGAATATATTAAGGTGAGGGGGGAAAAGATTTAAAAAGGGACCAGAGGTGCAACCTTTTCTACACAGAGTGGGTCATATGTGGATTAACTGCCAGAGGAAGCAGGAGATGCAGATACATTTACAACATTTAGAACACAGTTGAACAGGTACATGAATAGGAAAGGCTTACAAGGATATGGGCCAAATGCAGGCAAATGGAACTAGTTTAATTTGGGAAAATTGGTCACCAAGAATGATTTGGACCGAAGGCCTGTTTCTGTGCTGCATGACATGATTCTATAAATGCAGCTTTGAGATCAAAGGCAGTCACACTTCACTTATGGAATATTTGAACTAAGGATGAAATGAGGTCTCGAACGAGTGGAACCAGAGCGTGGTGTCAGCGAACAGGTTATTGCTGGACAGGATTTGTTGATGACACCATGACCTTACTGATAATCAAGAACATAAGGTGGTAGTCAGTCAGGTTGGATACATCTTGTACATACGAAACAAGATAAACATAGCCAACTTTCCACATGGTTGGGTAGATGTCAGTGTTGAGAGCTGCTCTGCACAGCCTCGTTAAGGTTATGACAAGCTCTGGAGCACAAATCTTCAGTATTACCAGAATAATATCTGGACCCATAGCCTTTACAACACAATCAGTTCTGATATAACAGAAGTTCTGTTCTCATGCTGAGATGTTAGAGGGATAATTTGCTTTGCTGACCTTCAAGAAATTGGATGTCTTGGGGGTAGGGTGCCCTACTGTGCTCTTCCGGCACCACACTCTCAACATGTTTCTGTCGTGCAGGTAGAATGTTAAAAAAATTTACATCTTCTATTTAAAACGACTAAGAACATTGCAGTTAAAATTCCGTCTACACCCTACAGTTTTAAAAAATTGATTACACCAGATCAGGCCATTAATGAATGATCTACATCACACTGTTTCTGGAAATCAACTCACTACATTGCGTCTTGAGTCGCAAGTGACAATGGAAGAGTGGCTGGGGGTTGTCCTGTGGACATTACTGATGGTGATGTAACATCTTAGACAAAGGAAAAACTGGTCCTGTTGTTCAGAGAACTCTTGACACGGCTCCATGATCCCTGTGAAGAGTGTTAAGGGTCCCTCCAAAAAGCTTGTACTTGATTTATAAATTTTGGCTGTTCACAGAAGCTGCCGCATTGCAATTGCATCAAGTGTGTAAGAATATCAACAAAAAAAATCTAACAGTGTGATCTCATATCAAGAAAACCTCGCAAGGCTATTTAAACTAACGAGGCCGTAATTGCTGTATAGCCAATATAGGAAAGTTCGCAGTCTACAAATAACAGTCTAAAATTTTGAATCATATTAAAGCCAATCCGCATTGAAGCAGCGCGTTATAGCAGAACTGTCCTCAAGTCCCTTTCAATAAATATCACGGAGCAAATCAAATTGTTATGCTGGGAACATGACAAAGCTAGACCACATACTCAGCACTTCTGGCTGAAAATTGTTACAAGAGGTAAGGTTGCTATATTTACAATGAAGTGTTGGACTCTTCCATTACAGAGGAAGGAGATATTTGCTGAGGGTCCTCCTCCACCAAGTTGTTTAATTGTTCACGCGCCACAACTAGATGCGTTAGGGCTGCAGATCTTAAGATCTGATCTGTTGGATGTGTGTGAGATCAGTTAGGCCTATCATTTGCTGATTTGGCTGTTTGGCATGCAAGTAGTCCTGCTGTGTAGCCTCATCAGATTAATACCTCATTTTTAGGTATGTCTTGTGCTGCTCCTCATACACCCTCTCTCACTATTGATCTAGGATTGATACCTTGGCTTGATGAAAATGGTCAAGTGGGAGACATGCCAGATCATGAGATTGCAGATTGTGTTGGAGTACAATTTGGCTCAAGGCCCACAGTACATCATGCATGCTCAATATGAATTTGCTAGATCTGTTTGAAATCTGCCCCATTTAACACAGTGATAGCAATAACAACGCAAAGTTCTGAGAATATATTGTGAAGGCAGGATTTCTTTTCCACAAGTGACCCTATTGTTAAGGCCATGGACAGATACCAACTGCATCAGGCAGATATGCTTTACCCTCATTGGTCGTCTCACCACTTCATAGAACAAAACAACGCAGAAAAGGCTTTCGGATGTTGATGTTGCACCGACCTAAACTAATCTAAGCCCATCCGTTACACTATCCCATCAATCATCCAAATGCTTATCGAAGGACTGTTTAAATGTCCCTAATGTGGCTGAGTCAACATGATTGGCAAGTAGGGCATTCCAAACTCTTACCACTCTGCGTAAAGAACTTGCCTCTGACATCTGTCTTAAAAATCCATCACCCCTCAATGTGCAGCTATGCCCCTTGTACAAGCTGACATCATCATCCTCGGAAAAAGACCCTCCCTGGCCACCCTATCTAATCCTCTGATCATCTTCCCCTCTTAGCCACCTTCTCTCCAACGAGAACAGACCCAAATCCCTCAGCCTTTCCTCATAAGACCTTCCTTCCAGACCAGGCAACATCCTGGTAGACCTCCACTGCACCCTTTCCAAAGCTTCCAGATCCTTTCATTAATGGGATGACTAGAACTGTACACAATGTTCCAAGAGCGGCCGCATCAGATTTTAATACAGTTGCAGCATAACATCACTGCTCCGGAACTCGATCCCTCCAACAATAAAGCCAAACATATCGTATGCCTTCTTAACAGTATTATCAACCTGGATGGCAACTTTCAGGGATCTGTGTACATGGACACCAAGATCCCTCTGCACCTTCACATTACGAAGAATCTTTCCATTGACCCAGTATTCTGCCCACCTGTTATTCTTTCCTAAGTGAATCACCTCACATTTACCTGCATTGAATTCCATTTTACACCTCTCAGCCCAATTCTGCAGTTTATCCAAGTCCCCCTGCAACCTGCAACATTCTTCCACACTGTCCATCAGTCCACCAACTTTAAATGTCATCTGCAAACTTACTTACCCTTCCACCTATGCCTGCGCCCAAGTCATTTATAAAAGTGACAAACAACAGTGGTCCCAAAACGGATCCTGTGGTACACCACTAATAACTGGACTCCAGGTTGAATATTTTCCATCAACCACCATTCACTGCCTTCTTACAGAAAGCTAGTTTCCAATCCAAATTGCTAAATCACCCTCAATCCCATGCCTCCACATTTTCTCCAACAGCCCATCACGTGGAACCTCAAAGACTTGACTGAAGTCCATGTATACCACATCAAATGCCCTACCCTCATTCACATGCTTGGTCACTTTCTCAAAAAACCTGAGGTTTGAGAGACATGACCTGCCCTTGACAAAACCATGTTGACTATCTGAAATCAAATTGTTGCTCGCTAGTTGGTAATAAATCCTCATTTATAATCCTTTCCAAACCTTTTCCTGCAACAGATGCAAGGCTTACTGATCTATAATTACCTGGCCCTTCTTGAACAAGGGCACAACTTTTAATCCTCAAATCCTCTGGTACTAAAAACTTGTAGAGGATGACACACAAAGATCAAGGCCAAAGGCTCCACAACCTCCTCAGCTTCCCAGAAATTCCTCATAAATCCCATCCAGCCCAGTGGACCTATCTACTTTCACACATTCTAGAATTGATAAGCCCACCTCCTTACCAACCTCAATCTTTTCAAGTCTAATAACCTGTATCTCAGTCTTCTCCTCAACAATATTCCCCCTTTTTTTTGAATGAAAACAGATGAGAAATATTCACTTAGCACCTCTCTGATCTCCACAGGGTCCACACACAATTTTCTGCTTCTCTCTCTTTGACTGGCCCTATTCCTACCCTAATCATCCTTTTATTCCTCACCTACCTATAGAAAGCTTTAAGATTCTCCTTTACTGTACCTGAAGACTGCTCACGTCCCCTCCTTGCTCCTCTTAATTCTCTTTTTAAATCCTTCCTTGTTAATCTAACTCTCCACTGCCTCATCTGAACCATCGCATCTCAACGTCACATAAGCCTCCCTTTTCCTTTTAAAAGGAGATAAAATTTCTTCAGTAAACCACAGTTGCCTTACCTTAACACTCCCTCTCTGACAGGGGATATAAGGACAGCAATATCTGTTCCTTAAACCAGCTCCATGTTTCAATTGTCCTCATCCCCTGCATTTTGTTATCCCATACTATGCCTCCAAAGTCTTGCCTAAATCACATTATAAATTGCCCTTCCCCCATCTATATCTCTTGCCCTGCGGTGTGTACCTATCCCTTTCCATTGCTTAATTAAATGTAACTGATTTATGGTCACTCTCCAAAAAGTGCTCACCTACCACTAAATCAAACACCTGGCCTTGGTTCATTACCAAATACCAGATCCAATGTGGCCTCACCCCTTGTCAGCCCTTGGACATACTGTGTCAGGAAATCCTTCTGCACACATGGGACAAAAACTGATCCATCCGACATACTAAAGTTATAGCATTTCCAGTCAATGTTGGGCAAGTTAAAGTCTCCCATAATGACCACCCTGTTCCTTTCACTCCTGCCCAGAATAGTTTTGCTTAGCGTTAGTCCTTCAGTCTACACAGTCTAACAGAAATGCTTATAAAGTTTCATTTAAAATAGAAAATCAAGGCAGAAATTCCCTTAGAAATTACCCATCATTTTATCAATTCCAACAAAACATTAAGTGCTTCACCGGACTCCGAATGATGTAAATAGATAGGAATGTTTATGTCAAGCTTATAACCATCAGTTCAGAAATTAGCCATTAGTTTAGAGATACAGGTCATTGCTATAACGTGTTCCAAAACTTTAATTCGTTTTAGCACAATTGATGAATTAGAGACTCTTTCTAAAGTGCGAACTTTTAAAACATGCGTTGGCTGCAAAACAATTGCATCGCCAAAACTAAACGCTGCTTCTGAAGTGCAATTCTTCAACAACAGGAATTGCACAAGAACACACCATGTTGCAGAACTATCTGTAGTAAGGGCTGCGTTTGTCAACCTTATTCTTCTGCCTTCACCCCATAACCCTTGCTCGCCCTACTAATCAAGGCCCTGTCTTAAATACAGTCAATTACTTGGTCTCTATAGCTCTCTGCAGCAATGAGTTCCACAGATTCACCATCTAGCTCAGTCCTAAAGGATTGTACTTTCTCTCTGATACTGTGCCCTCAGGTATTCATCTCTCTTATCAGTGGAATTATCATCTCATGGGCCATTGTAAATCAAGGCCTCCCTTGATAATAAATTTTGATCAGGTCCTCCCATCATCCTACTGATATCCAAGTACAGAACCAGAGTCCTCAATCGCACCGCCTACTCAAATTTACTCCACTGTTTCAGTGCACTCTAGGGTTGCAAATTCCATAGATTCATGCCACTCAGAAGTAATGTCTCAGCAATTTTAAATCCACTACTCATTATCCTTAAACTATGACCTTTCATTCTAGTTTTCCCCACCAGGAAAATTATGTCTACTTTGTTGATCATCTTTAGAACCATATATCCCCCAATGAGATCTTCTCTCATTCTTCTCAACTCCACACAGAGTTTCAGTTGAAACTGTTCTCTCTTCAAAATACAAACCCTTACTTTTGGAGTCAATCTAATGAATCTCCTCTGTACAAACTCCAATGCATCAATATCCCTCAATGAAGGAGGCAAAACCTGTATGCGGTACTCCACGTGCAGTCTCACAAATATTTTGTACCAGTTGCAGCAACACTTCCTCACTTTTATATTTTAGCAATAAGTGCCAAAATCCATTTGCCTTATTTTCCACATACTATTTTTCTCTGTTAAGAGTGTAAGGACACCCATATACCGCCACACCAAAGCACTATAAGTCTTCTCTAGATAAGTTGCCTACACTTCAGCCGAAAATGGATCACCTCACATCTATCAACTTTAAACCCATTTGCCAAATTTTGGTCCATTCAGCTACCCTGACACATTTGGAATAATATTCCTTCGTTGCAACAGACTTTCCCAGCTCCTTTTGGGCCACATGCAAATTTGGCTACTTTCTATTCCTGACATAAATTAATATAGGTTGTAAAAAGTCAGAACCAGAGGACGAAATCCTACAACACCTCATTCACTCACAATTACCAACCTGAAATAGACCCATTTATCCAGACTCTCAGCTTTGTTAGCCAATCTCCTATCCAAAGTAATAAATTACCTGAATCCTATGTGACCTTACCACGTATGTTAATCTCAAGCATATTAACTTATCAAGTTACTGTATACCAATACCATCAAGCCTTAAAACAGCAAAGCTTGTAGATCTCAACATTTCCTGATTCCCCCATCTCCAGCAGTGAAGCAAACCTTGTTCTAACAGTCTTAAATTTCGTTAAGTATTTGAGAAATCTGCATTTTCACATTGAGATTTAGTAGTTTTCTAGAAACGTCTTTGAAGCACGTTTCTGCTTAAGGGAGACCTTAAAAAGGAAAGTCAAACTCGACAGCAAGAAATGCACAAGATCGCACATTGAAAAACTTCTACTGTATAATTAAGTTTCTAAACTGAAATTACATTTCATAGACACTAATCAATTAACCCTATTAAATCAAAACATTTAATACTGCACTTATTTCCAATGACTTCTACAGTACAATAAACAATTTTGAGACTTCCTTCATTTCTTCACAGTTCAATCAAAATGGCCGCCACAGTGGAAAGAATTCACTTTGGTTCTCCTCAGTTTCCAGTCTGGCACTTAAAGTCAGATGTACAGCATGGAAACAGACCCTTCGGTCCAACGCGTCCATGCTGACCAGATATCCCAACACAATCTTTTCCCACCTGACACCCCATATCCCTCCAGACACTTCTTATTCATATATCCATCCAAATGCCTCTTAAATGTTGCAGCCTCCACCACTTCCTCTGGCAGCTCATTCCATACACGTATCACCGTGTGTGAGAAGTAGTTGCCCGGTAGATGTCTCATATCTTTCCCCTCTCACCCTAAACCTATGCCCTCTAGTTCTGGATTCCTCGACCCCAGGGAAAAGACCCTATCCATGCTCAATTTTGTAAACCTCTACCAGGTCACCCCTCGGCCTCCAATGCTCCAGGGAAAACAGCCCCAGCCTGTTCAGCCTCTCCCTATAGCTCAAATCCTCCAACCCTGGCAACATCCTTGTAAATCTTTTCTGAACCCTTTCAAGTTTCAGAACATCTTTCCAATAGGAGGAGACCAGAATTGCATGCAATATTCCAATAGTGGCCTAACCAATGTCCTGTACAGCCGCAACATGACCTCCTAACTCCAGTACTCAATACTCTGACCAATAAAGGAAAGCATATCAAATGCATTCTTCACTATCCCATCTACCTGCAACTCCACTTTCAACCTGTACTCCAAGGTCTCTTTGTTTAGCAACACTCCCTAGGACCTTACCATTAAGTTGTTGTGGTTCTGTTCACCGAGCTGGGAGTTTTTGTTGCAAACGTTTTGTCCCCTTTCTAGGTGCAGTGGTCGGTATATAGGGTCTAGCTCGATGTGTCTGTTGATAGAATTTGTGGATGAGTGCCATGCCTCTAGGAATTCCCTGGCTGTTCTCGGTTTGGCCTGCCCTATAATAGTGGTGTTGTTCCAATCGAATGTGTGTTGTTTGTCATCTGAGTGTATGGCTACTAGGGATAGCTGGTCATGTCGTTTCGTATCAACAGACACATCGAACTAGACCCTATATACCGACCACTGCAGCGGACAGCAACTGACAACCGGAAGCGGCAGATTCAAACCAGTATAAATGCCGGAGGAATCAGCACAGAAGCGCTTCACAGGAGGCTCCCAAGCACTGAAGATGTCACCTAGAAAGGGGACAAAACGTTTACAACAAAAACTCCCAGCTCGGCGAACAGACCACAACAACGAGCACCCGAGCTAAAAATCTTCTCACAAATTTTACCATTAAGTGTATAAGTCCTGCTAAGATTTGCTTTCCAAAAATGCAGCACCTTGCACTTATCGGAATTAAACTTCATCTGTCACTTCTCAGCCCATTGGCCCATCTGATCAAGATCCTGTTGTAATCTGAGGTAACCCTCTTCACTGTCCACTATGCCTCCAATTTTGGTGTCATCTGCAAAGTTACTAACTGTACATCTTATGCTCGCATCCAAATCATTTATGTAAATGACAAAAAGTAGAGGGCCCAGCACCGATCTTTGTGGCACTCCACTGGTCACAGGCCTCCACTCTGAAAAACAACCCTCCACCACCAGCCTCTGTCTTCTACCTTTCAGCTAGTTCTGTATCCAAATGGCTAGTTCTCCCTGTATTCGGAGAGATGTAATCTTGCTAACCAGTCTCCCATGGGGAACCTTGTTGAATGCCTTACTGAAGTCCATATAGTTCACATCTACTGCTCTGCCCTCATCAATCCTCTTTGTTACTTCTTCAAAAAACTCAATCAAGTTTGTGAGACATGATTTCCCACGCACAAAGCCATGTTGACTATCCCTAATCAGTCCTTGCCTTTCCAAACACGTACATCCTGACCCTCCGGATTCCCTCCAACAACTTGTCAGGCTCACTGGTCTATAGTTCCCTGGCTTGTCCTTACCACCCTTCTTAAACAGTGGCACCCCGTTTACCAACCTCCAGTCTTCTGGCACCTCACCTGTGACTATTGATGATACAAATATCTCAGCAAAAGGCCCAGCAATTACTTCCCTAGCTTCCCACAGAGTTCTCGGGTACACCTGATCAGGTCCTGGGTATTTATCCACCTTGACCCATTTCAAGGCATCCAACACTTCCTCCTCTGTAATCTGGACATTTTGCAAGATGTCACCATCTATTTCCCTACAGTGTATATCTACCATATCCCTTTCCACAGTAAATTCTGATGCAAAATAACTCATTTAGTATCTCCCCCATTTTCTGCATTGAACTTCCAGAGGTTGTTTCTTCTCCAATGATTTCACGTTCTAATTCTGAACCCTTCAGCTTCCTTTGCCAAACAGAACTAATTTAAATTCCTTTTGCACAAGATTAGAGTTCCAAGCATGGGCCCTACATGCTACTCCCACTTCGTGACTACAACTCAGGAACACAGCTAGTTCCCAACAGCCTCCACATCTTTGCTTTGACTAGTGCCAGTTACACTACTGCCTTCCCAGCACCTTCCAAGCTGACCCTGCTGGAAGTTCTCTTGCTGCCTGTATCAGAGAAACAAACACACAAGCTAAGTGAAACATGTTGCTGTAGAGGTAGCTTGTCTACAACATGTCACACATGGCATGCCCCTGAGACACAAACTAATTACCTCTCATTTAATCTAAAATGGTTAAAGTTCTTCTTTTGTTCATCCTTCGCCTTCAAAACACTGCTTTGACTGGGAATATTCCTTGAAAAGGTTATCCCCATTAAGTTAGCTGTTGTTACATCATTCCTATCAGGACACAGATAGGGGTTACCCATGTTGCAGTGTTTGCGCACTTAACTGGCATAAACATAGGTCGAGCTTGAAATGAGACCTCTTACTCATCTTTCAAATGAGATGTCTCTATAACCTTAATTTTAGAAATTATACCTCAACCTAGAAGCTATATTTGTAAAACGTGCAAAAAAAAAGGCACAACAGCAGGAAAGAGCAGGAAAGGTCAGGCTGGAAAAGGAGTGAATTTTCCAAACATGATTGTCTGAAAATTGATGACGGGTTAAATCAATGATAGGAGCACTGAAGTGAAGTCAGGGGTGTCAACAGTCCCTCGTATGCTATGGCTCATTTACACATGGCGTGATCCGGGAGCCAATATATTAAAAACAGATAAATAAAGCGCTCAGTGCCGAAGAAAGTTAACCATATTAGTTTATCCAAACTAGAATTTCTACTTGCATTGCATCTTTCAAATTCTCAATCACTGAAGTACTAAATTTAATAACTGCTCATTTGGTGGATTTTCACATCCAGATTACATAGCCGCTCTCTGATAAACTTACAGGATGACGAAAGATTTCTAGATTGTACATCATTTGACATTTTTGGTTTGGTCTTGTCCTGGCTTGAGATGCAAGGGAGCATGACAGAAGTACATGATCGTATTTTGGCCTTGATCTGATGCTTAAATTTTGCTGGGCAGCATTAAGCCTTCAGTTTCATGAACTCCACTTTAAACTTCAAATGATGCATTAAATTCTGTAACTAGGTCAATTTCTCTGAACACCATGTGAAAATCCTATAATTTTTCATACTCAATTACCTTCTTTCCCCTGCTTGAGAGAAATCCAATTCTCAATATAAATACATAATTCCAGAGAATTCATAATATACATCCTTTTTTGGTAATAAACAATAGTAAGACAAAAGATAATTTCCACGTTCATCTAGAATAAATTAGAAGGTTTAAATAATTATACAACTATACAAAATACATTTCATACAGAATGGCAGTGCTTGCCAAAGTGTGGGAGCCCAAGTGGGATTTACAAGCTGAAAGTTCGGGGTCATGAGCTGAGGCAGGTATTTTGACGGAGTTATAGCTGTTTCACCTCCATTGTAATTTGCCCCATTTTTTCAATTTTCCAGCCTCAAAAGGAGGTTACCATCCAAAACAATTAGAAAGCACAACAGTATGGCCAGCATGACTCCTTTAAAGTCTCCTGGACACCTGTCAGTATAATCTCAAAGATATACAGAGGTCTAGTCTGAGATAGGAATAATAGCTGAGATTCTCTGCCCTTTGTCACCATGGAATATCCTGAGTTAACAGCAAAATGGGAATGTTAAAAATGTCATTTTTAGGTCTCCAATCCCTGAAGTCAAGCCAGTAGTGAATTCACTGCCAAGTAAATTTAGGATTCATAACACTAGGGCTAGAAAACAAAAATAGTTACAGTTTGAGTCAGGGTTGTGTGGAATATTCAAGAGTTAGTGTGCTCTGCTGACCTGCAGGAAATTGGATACCCCAAGGCTAGGATACTTAAAAGGTAAATTGTAAGGATTTTACATTCCCATCCCTTGCCATTCAGAGCCATTTACCTGGCCATCTCCTATTACTCAATTTACATTTGCATCATTATTCTGTTCAAAATAAAGAACATTACAGTTGGAATTTTGTCTACTTCCTGTAGTTTGCAACAGATTTGACCATTAAAGGATAATTTACATGATATCGTTTCTGGAGACGATATGGTCACTGCATTGTCATGACTGGCACGTGAGTATCTGGGGGGTGGGTGGAGGGGACAGTGACTAGGGTCGTCTTGTGGGCATTACTGACTTTATACAAAATCTTAACATTAAAAGGAAGGACTGTTCCTTTGTTCAGAGACCCTCCACAGCTTGCACTGTACTTAAAATTTGGTTGTTGTTAACAGAGGTTGGCATATTGTAGTTGCAACAAGTGCATTAAGAATCTCAGGAAAAAGAACCTAACATATGCACAACAGAAACATTGCTATGAATGAAAACCAATTTCCTTTTGCAAGCTTTACTCCTGCAGTTGCTAATCAATCTATTTTATCGGTCAATTGAGAAGTACCTCAGTATAATGACCAAACAAACTTCAACAGGAAACTTGGTGGGGGAAAAACAAGACTGACAAATCTCGTGGAGAAAGCAATATTTAACATCCAAAGCTCAAATATCAAATAAGAGTGCCTAGAAAAGCATTCAAGAACATGTAGTAACTGTCTCATCCACCACAGCTTCCTCAATTCAACACTATTATCAATACATCTGCTACCCTGTCAAACCTCTGAAAACAATCTGCAGATGCTTGGAGCTGCCTCAACTAGATCTGGAATATCAGAGGTCCCTACCCCTAAAATGTGAAGGTATTGCAATCAATAGCAACTCTCCCACTACGTGGGGGACTGCAAGCTCAAAAGAATCAAGAAACTGTACCTTCAACGCAGTAACTTCCAATTTAGAGTTGCCATCATCTTCCAAACCATCCCACACAACTTGCTGAGTAAAGTTAAGATGACTTCCTTTGAGGGAAAATAGTCATTCTATGATGAAGCAGTAGCTTTTCCCACTGATGCAGCTAAAACTTCACATTCACGATACTGATTTCACAGATACTTTTACAGATGCATCACAGAAAGCATTCTATTCAGGTGCATAACATCACGGTATGACAACTGCAATGTCCAGGACCATAGGAAACTACACAAAGTTGTGTGCACAGCCCATACCATCATAGAAGCCAACCTCCCATGCATGGGACTTAATTTATACTTCTCATTGCCATGCAAAGGTTCCACAGACCTTCCCCACCCCAAGTCATGCCCTCTCGCAACCTTGTCAACAGATGATCCAGAAGCTTGAACACAAACCAAGATATTGAACAACAGCTTCGTCCCTGCAGTTAAGACTGTTGGTTGGACCAATTTCAAATAACATTATCCGCGCTTTGTGCACTTCCTGTACAGCCATAACATTTATGCCTGGCTCTAAGCATCCTATGATCTATCTGTACTACTCACATATAACGTTTCATGGCTATATGTAACAACAATAAACCAAATCAGACATTTTCTACATTATAACATTAATGGTTAACCATATTGACAATTAACTAGAACCTCAGATTTTGAAAAATCAAACCAAATCTTAAATTACTGCTTTGACAGACTCTTCAATTCCGCTTTTTTCTGGAGACCAATAAATGAAGTCTGAAGAGGTCGGTTTCTGCACACATGATTTCTGCTTTCAAAGACGTTGTGAATGGCCTCAATATACCAAGTACCAAATTGACTGATAAGAATGAAGCTCGAGGTTCTGACAGGTTAGATAATCAGAGGAATGACTGTAGACTTCTAACTGGACTTTACACATTTTTATTTATTTAAAAGACATGGAATGTACTGATTAGGGAAACACCGATTAACCATATTACCCTTAAAGTGGCGGGTCACCCATTTGCTGTCCATGGCAGCAAGGCACCACCACAACGCTTTCAGGAAGCCGGTTCCAGAATTTTGACCCAGAGACAATGAAGGAACAGTAACACGCAGCAATCATTTTTTTAAAACTGGCACCTATAGGACTAGGAGTGTACCATATGACCCAAATATTATGGTTATGAAGAGGTCCACATGATTAATGTTTAAAGACACACCAAGTCATAATGTAATGCAGTGGTATACACAACATTTACACTTTATTACAGCATATATCACAAATATTTATTCCAAACTGCCTTAAATAAGACTTACGGGCAGACCGCCTTCTCTTTCACACCCTCAAACAACTATTCAGACAGAGATTCAGAGTCATTCTGAGATATTAATGAGTTAATTTGCTCTGCTGACCCGCAGGAAATTAGATGCCCCCAGGCCAGGGTGGGATGTCTCTGTTCTACAGGTAGAACAGAAGGAGTGTACATTCCCATCTATTGGCATTCAGAGCCATTTGCCCGGCCATTTCTGCATTATTCAAAAGCCAATTTGCATCGTCATCTCCTACTATTTACATTTTCATCCCCCATTCAGATATCAATAAGAACATTACAATTGGGAGTTTTGAATACTCCCCGAAGTTTATAAAAACGATTCACAATAAATCTGACCATTAAGGGATGATTTACATTGTACTGTTTCTGGAAGTGATGTGACCGCTGTATTATCTGGAGTGGCATGTGACTGCGCAGGAATGACTGGGGGCTGTCTTGTGGGCTTTACCGACTCAGGTGCAACTCTTCTACTGTTCAGGGAGACCTCGACACGCTTCGCACACGTGTCAAACAGCATTCAGAGTTTCTCCAAAGTTTGTACTGTATTTGCTAAATAAAATTTGGTTCTAAATAAAAAAGTGTGTAAGAATCTCAAAAACCTCCAACCCAACCTGGAAGCAGGCCCTCCAACCCAACCTGGAAGCAGGCCCTCCAACCCAACCTGGAAGCAGGCCCTCCAACCCAACCTGGAAGCAGGCCCTCCAACCCAACCTGGAAGCAGGCCCTCCAACCCAACCTGGAAGCAGGCCCTCCAACCCAACCTGGAAGCAGGCCCTCCAACCCAACCTGGAAGCAGGCCCTCCAACCCAACCTGGAAGCAGGCCCTCCAACCCAACCTGGAAGCAGGCCCTCCAACCCAACCTGGAAGCAGGCCCTCCAACCCAACCTGGAAGCAGGCCCTCCAACCCAACCTGGAAGCAGGCCCTCCAACCCAACCTGGAAGCAGGCCCTCCAACCCAACCTGGAAGCAGGCCCTCCAACCCAACCTGGAAGCAGGCCCTCCAACCCAACCTGGAAGCAGGCCCTCCAACCCAACCTGGAAGCAGGCCCTCCAACCCAACCTGGAAGCAGGCCCTCCAACCCAACCTGGAAGCAGGCCCTCCAACCCAACCTGGAAGCAGGCCCTCCAACCCAACCTGGAAGCAGGCCCTCCAACCCAACCTGGAAGCAGGCCCTCCAACCCAACCTGGAAGCAGGCCCTCCAACCCAACCTGGAAGCAGGCCCTCCAACCCAACCTGGAAGCATGCCCTCCAACCCAACCTGGAAGCAGGCCCTCCAACCCAACCTGGAAGCAGGCCCTCCAACCCAACCTGGAAGCAGGCCCTCCAACCCAACCTGGAAGCAGGCCCTCCAACCCAACCTGGAAGCAGGCCCTCCAACCCAACCTGGAAGCAGGCCCATCTGCCTGTGTTTGGCCCATATTCGTCCAAACCTTCCAGTTCATGCACTTCCCCAAATGTCTTTTAAAATGTTCTAGCTGTACCTGCATCCACCACTTCCTTTGGCAGGTCATTTCAAATGTAAACCACTGTGTATGTCTTTTTAAAAATCTTATTCATCTCATCTTAAAACTACACCACCTTAGGAAAAACGCATCATTCAACTTAACTCTGTCCCTCATGATTTTGTAAACCTCGAAGGTCATCCTTCAACCTCCTTTGCTCCAGTGAAACAAAGTCCCAGGTTCTTTTACTGAGGTTTTGCACACAAGACAATTCACACAAACCAACTTCTGCAAACAGTTAATGTTTATTAAAGCTTGTACAATCTAGGTGACCCCTTTTGACCCCCTCGGTATGAGAGATGGAGTCAAAGTAAGGCCCTGAACAAAGAAAACAAATCCCCTTTATACAGGTCATTTGGTCATGCTCACAGATACTTCTATCAACACATCCCAGTCATATGCCATTCAAGACAACCCTCAGTTACTCAGTCATGAGTTACCTCAGATACAATGGCAGGATAAGATCATCTGTGGAGATAATGCAAATGCTAATGCCCTAATCCTGGGGGAATAGTTATGCAAACAATTTCCTGACTCAGTGATGCCCCACAACAATGCAGGTGCGACATACCTATGGCCAGAAAGTATTTCTGAATGGAAGTGATTGAATGATAATTTAATTTGCCAACAAGAGAGTAGTAGAATATAACTATCTAAACAAAATGAGTCATCTGCATTCTTGTATGATTGTCATCCCCAAAGAGTGCCGTTGAACCCTTTAATGTCTCGAGAGATATTCCCATTTAAATCTTTTAACATTACAATTTAGCAGATTTTTGTAACTCCAAACACCATTCCCGCAACATCCTGGTAAATCTGTCTTACCCCTCTGATTTCATCTCCTTCCTATGAGGGCAATCAAAACAACATGTCCAAAGATGTGCAGGTTAGGTGAATTGGTCATGCTAAATTGCCTGTAGTGTTAGGTAAAGGGGTAAATGTAGGGGAATGGGTGGGTTGCGCTTCGGCGGGTCAGTGTGGACTTGTTGGGCCGAAGGGCCTGTTTCCACACTAAGTAATCTAATCTAATCTAAAACATATTACACCATAAGAGGCTTGACCAACATCCTTCATAACCTCAACATGACTTCCCAACACCTATCCTCAAAAGAGGAGCGGTGACTGCAAACATGGTAAACACCACCTAATCTACCCTGTCTACACACAATGCAAATTTCAAAGAATACGTACTTGAACCCTTGGTCTCTGATCTACAACATTTATACAGGTCGCAGTAAATCCCAAATATATGATAAATCTGTCGCTCGAGGTATTTTTCTTTTTAACTGCTTTTCTTGATAAACTGGCAAAGTTTGCTGTGGTACTAAATCAACATCAACACTCCCATGAAGCGGCAGGTCTGCCTTGCAGTTGTGTTTGGACTGATCGACAAGTGATGCATGAACTTGTATGTGGAAATTTCTGTTGTGCACAAATCCTAGAAGTCCAGGTAGCAGGGGAAATGATACTGGTCAGGATGGTGAGGGGCTGGGATAGACATGTACATATGTCAGTGCTGTCAGCTGCTGAAAATGCTGGAGGACTTCAGTTGCTGCAGTTCATCATGGAGTTGTGGGGACAACTGAATGTTGAAGGTGGTGGATGGGTACTGTCATATTAAAAAGTTAACTTGCTCTGCTGACCTGCAAGAAATTAAATGTCCTAAGGCTAGGGTAGGATGCCGTTGACTTGCAGATAGATTTTAAGGAGTTTACATTATCATCCCCCATTATTCAATGAGGCAGAAAATTCGAAAAGGGATCATGCTGTAAGGTTGAGTAGAATAGGGGTTGATGGGAAGGGTGAGAGCAATAACAAATTAAAAATACTGTTTATGAACGCACGAAGCATTAGAAATAAGATGGATGAGCTTGAGGCTCTTTTGGAAATTGGCAGATACGATATTGTGGGGATAACAGATGTGGATTCAAGTGGACAGGGCCTGGAAAATGAATATTCAAGGCTACACGTGCTATCATAAGGACAGACTGACGGGCAGAGGGGGTGGGGTGGCCTTGTTGGTAAGGGAGGATATTTAATCCCTTGCGCGGGGGGACCTAGAGTCAGGGGATGTAGAGTCAGTGTGGATAGAGCTGCAAAATACTCTTGGGAGTCATCTACAGGCCCCCAAACAGTAGTCTGGATGTCAGGTGTAAGTTGAATCAGGAACTGAAATTGGCCTGTCACAAAGATGTTACTACAGTTGTTATGGGGGATTTTAACATGCAGGTAGACTGGGAGAATCAGAATGGTATTGGACCTCAAGAGAGAGACCTTGTGGAGTGCCTCCAAGATGGATTCTTAGAGCAGCTGGTGCTGGAGCCGACCAGGGAGAAGGCAGGTTGTATAATGAACCAGAATTGGTCAGAGACCTCGAAGTAAAAAGGAGCCATTGGGAAGTAGTGACCATAATACAATAAGCTTCAATCTGCAGTTTGAGGGGGAGAGGGAACAGTCGGAAGTGACAGTACTTCTGTTGAATAAAGGGAACTATGAAGCTATGAGGGAGGAGCTGGCCAAAGTTCAATGGGCCAGGGATGACCGTGGTGGAACAATGGCGGATATTTGTGTATATAATGCAGAAGTTGCAGGATCAGTTCATTCCTAAAAGGAAGAAAGATCTCAGAAGGAGGCATGGGCGGCCGTGGATGACGAGGGAAGTTAAGAAACATATAAAGTTAAAAGAGAAAAAGTATAGCATAGCAAAGGTAAGTGGGAAAACAGAGGACTGGGAAGCTTTAAAGAACAGAGGATTACTAAGAAGGAAATACGCAGAGGAAAAATGAGGTACGAAGGTAAACTGGCCAATAATATAAAGGAGGATAGTAAAAGCTTTTTCAAGTATGTGCAAGGCAAAAAAATGGTTAGGACTAAAATTGGGCTCTTGAAGACAGAAACAGGGGAATATATTACGGGGAACAAAGAAGTGGCAGAAGAATTAAATGGGTACTTCAGATCTGTGTTCACTGGGGAAGACACAAGCAATCTCCCTGAGGTAACAGTGACTGAAGGACCTGAACCTAAGGGAATCTATATTTGCCAGGATTTGGTGTTGGAGAGACTGTTAGTTCTGAAGGTTGATAAGTCACCGGGGCCTGATGGTCTACATCCCAGGGTACTGAAGGAGGTGGCTCGGGAAATCGTGGATGCGTTGGTGATGATTTTCCAGAGTTCGATAGATTCGGGATCGGTACCTGAGGATTGGAGAGTGGCTAATGTTACACCACTTTTTACGAAATGAGAGAGAGAGAAAGCAGGAAATTATAGACCAGTTAGTCTGACTTCAGTGGTGGGAAAGATGCTGGAGTCTATTATAAAGGATGCGATTATGGCACATCTGGATAGTAGTAACAGGATAGGACAGAGTCAGCATGGATTTATGAAGGGGAAATCGTGCTTGACTAATCTTCTTGAATCTTTTGACGATGTAACTCTGAAGATGGATGAGGGAGATCCAGTAGATGTAGTGTACCTGGACTTTCAGAAAGCTTTTGATAAAGTCCCACACAGGAGGTTAGTGAGTAAACCTAGGGCGCATGGTATTGGGGGGCAAAGTACTAGATTGGATTGAAAATTGGTTGGCTGATAGGAAACAAAAGGGTAGTGATAAACGGCTCCATTTCGGAATGGCAGGCCGTGATCAGTGGGGTACCGCAAGGATCCATGCTGGGACCGCAGCTTTTTACAATATATGTTAATGATATAGAAGATGGTATCAGCAATAACATTAGCAAATTTGCTGATGATACAAAGCTGGGTGGAAGGGTGAAATGTAATGAGGATGTTAAGAGATTACAGGGTTACCTGGACAAGTTAGGTGAGTGGGCAGATGCATGGCAGATGCAGTTTAATGTGGATTAATGTATGGTTATCCACTTTGGTGGCAAGAACAGGAAGGCAGATTCCTACCTCAATGGAATCAATTTAGGTAAAGGGGCAGTACAGAGAGATCTGGGTGTTCTTGTACACCAGTCAATGAAGGCAAGCATGCAGGTACAGCAGGTAGTGAAGAAGGCTAATAGCGTGCTGGCCTTCATAACAAGAGGAATTGAATATAGAAGCAAAGAGGTGCTTCTGCAGCTGTACAGGGCCCTGGTGAGACCACACCTGGAGTACAGTTCTGGCCGCCAAATTTTAGGAAAGACATTCTGGCTATTGTGGGAGTGCAGGGTAGGTTCACGAGGTCAATTCCTGGAATGGAGGGATTACCTTACACTGAAAGACTGAAGCCACTGGGCTTGTATACCCTTGAGTTTAGAAGATTGAGAGGGAATCTGATTGAGACGTATAAGATTATGAAAGGATTGGACACTCTGGCAGCAGGAAACATGTTTCCGCTGATGGGTGAGTGCCGAACCAGAGGACACAGCTTAAAAATACGGGGTAGACCATTTAGGAAAGAGATGAGGAGAAACTTCTTCACCCAGAGAGTGATGTCTGTGTGGAATGCTCTGCCCCAGAGGGCAGTGGAGGCCCAGTCTCTGGATTCATTTAAGAAAGAGTTGGATAGAGCTCTCAAAGATAGTGGAATCGAGGGTTATGGAGATAAGGCAGGGAGCGGATACTGATTAGGAATGATCAGCCATGATCATATTGAATGGCGGTGCAGGCTCGAAGGGCTGAATGGCCTACTCCTGCACCTATAGTCTATTCAGAGCCATTTACATGGCCATTTCCTTGGCATTCAGAGCCATTTGCATCACCACCTAATCACAATCAGTTAGAACAACTGACCGCATCCTATATTTACAAAAAAAAATGATTTGCAACAGATTTGATTATTAAGGGATGATTTACATAACACTGTTTCTGGAAATGATGAGGCCACAGCATGGTGTCTTGAGTGGCATGTGACTGAGGGGGGACTGGCTGTGCTGTAAAGATTTTATATAAAGGAAGAACCAAATCTTTTATTCAGGGAGACCTCTTGACCCACTTCGCAAGCATGTAAAGTTTGTACTGTATTTGCTTAATAAAATACAGTGGCTGTTCACAGAAACTGACGCATTGCAGTTGCATCAAGTGTACAAGAATCTCAGAAAAAAGAACAGATACTAAGTACACTGCTGAATCCCGGATAGTATCAAGCTTCTTCAATACGATCAGACTTCCATCCAAACAAATGCACTGCATCAGAGCACAGCTGTGCCTTCTTGGATGGCAGACTAAGGGAGTCAAAAGTAAAAAAGCTTACTCACTGCAGAATCCCCAGCTTCTGACCATCTCTTACAGCCAGAATACTTACATAACTGGCCCATGACAACACAATGAAATAGCATGCAGAATGCTGGAGAAAGCCTCATAATGGCCAAGTACGGTGTGGAGAGGCAGAGTAGAAAAATGGTGATGGAGTAAGAGGTCAGAAATTAAGGAGAAGCTTCATGGACTGCGTCCAATGGAGATGGGACTGCTGAAGCTATTAGAGCACTATGCAGTTTAAGTCACAGGGTAACGAGGGAGGGCAAGAGATGCTGCAGAACAAGAAAATAGACAGCAAGGAACTGTCAAGTTCATTTTTACTCAGGATCCCTGTTCCCACTGACAAAATCATACTACATTGTAGGCCTGTATTGTGCCATAACTGTTTTTCAACATTATCTCTAACAAGTGAGTCTCAATTAACTGTTCTCCTTAAGTAGGACTCAAATCCACAGACTCAGAATTGCACGTCATCAATTGAGGTCAAATGGGATAACATGACAGGAGATCCACTTACATAAATTGAAGTGTTGCATACTTTTCTCCCCACACGATTCAATTTCTTTAAAGCTCAGCACAATGACAAATCAAAGCTTCGGTAACTCAAACAACATGATTCAAACACAACAATGTTCCAAAGGAACACCATGTACATTTAGATTTGGGATAGTTTTCAATGTATTCTCTTCTTGGGAATGTCACTCAAGATAATTAAGGGCTGTTTTCAACAACTATTTTGGTCTAGGCCTGTTGGTACATGCAAGCCAAGCTAACAATGGTCAGCAAATTTTCTTCATAAAATAATTGACTACAACAATCTGAAAGTTATGGCTGCAGTTAAATGAATCTAGCTTTTTATTTCAAGACCTCATTATTTAAGATTTCTTAAATTGCCACGGTGGGATGTGAATTCATTTTTGTTGGATTAATTTGTCACTGCCACTGGATTACTAACCTGCTATCATGAGTATTGTTCATACCTGTAACATATGTATCAATATTCATCAACTCAGTTACTCTTATCTGCTTTTGGATTGTAACTTTAAAACACACTTTTTTGCATTCGAACAGAACTTTAAAATATAACAACTGCAATTTTAAACAAGTGCTCGTTGAAATACCAGCACACATCATTCATTTAAAAACTCTCTAGGGTCAACGGTTTTCAGTTACAACTGACCACAATCGTTTATACAGTACAACCAATAATCTAATAGACTGTTCAATGAAGTTAAAAGGATTATACACAGTAACAAGTGCACCAATTACACTACTGACTTAGTCTTGTGAATATCTTGCTTTGTTTACACACAGGTTGATTGACAAATAGGCAGTCAAAAAAAAAGGAGCTTTATCTACATAAAACATCCGGCTCATTAAGACACGCTATTCAAAAGAGGGATGTAGTTTGGTTAAATCTGAATATTAATCACATTCCAGCTGTGGCTTAATCACAGAGGACCTACCCTAATTATGCTGACAAGGTGCTTACATGGAGGGGGAGAGCAGCTGTGGGTGGGAAGGTCTTTACTCGAAACAAAAGACGACACATGGGCTGAAGCAAATTCACCGCATTAGTTCCATCCTGCTTTGTTGTTGCAACCACCCACAAAAGTATCTGTCAAAATCTCTTGCATATTAAAAAAAGCTTTTTAATGTTAAAAATATTGTTCCTAATTCATATACCCATTACAATTACATTATTTAAAATGGATTGTACCAGCCTCCACCACTTCCTCTGGCAGCTCATTCCATACATGCACCACTCTCTGCGTGAAAATGTTGCCCCTTAGGTCTCTTTTATATCTTTCCCCTCTCACGATAAACCTATGCCCCCTCATTCTGGACTCCCCTACGTCAGGGAAAATATCTTGCCTATTTACCCTATCTGTGCCCCTCATGATTTTATAAACTTCTATAAATGTCACCACTCAGCCTCCGATGCTCCAGGGAAAACTGCCCCAGCCTCTTCAGCCTCTCCCTGTAGCTCAAATCCCCCAAACCTGGCAACGTCCTTGTACATCTTCTCTGAGCCCTTTCAAATTTCACAACATCATTCTGATAGGGAGGAGACCAGTGAAGTTTACAAGTCCTCACCCTGTTTGAGTGAGTTTGTGCTCTGCTTTCCTCCCATACTCCAAACATGTACAGGGTAGTTGGACTGGCCATTCTAAAAGTATCCGTAAAGTTTAGGGATGTGCAGGTAGATGGATTAGCTAATTATGGAGATATTGGTGAACCTGGGTGAATGGTCTTCGGAGGGTCCGTGGAGACCAGATGGAACAAAATGGCTCTTTTCTGCACTGTATAGATTCCATGGGATCTTAAGTTTTGTGATGATGCATGGTGTAAATTGTTACAAATAATGTCAGATAACATGGCTGATCATCAGTTTCATCCTTCTCATCTACTAATCATGCAAGGTTATGGGAAAATTAAGAACAAATCCATTGAATGTAAAAATGCAATCAGGAGTACACTTGCACTACATTCAAAATAAAACCAAGGGAGGAAGGGATTAGCATGTTTTTGATGCACTGGACTAAAAATAAAAAGCTTATTGCACCAACTCTCAAAACAAGACAGCCAGACGCTTGGTCAAAGTTTTGTATTGTGCGACATACTATTGAAAAAGGAACGCAGGTGAGGAAAATTACGTTTAAAAATACTTGAAGTGTTAGAAAAGTAATACAAATTGCTTTCTCAGACTTCTTCAGTGGTGTATGAACCTGACTGCAGGAAGGGAGAGAATAAGGGTTAATGAAGAATGAGAGGACGGTTGCTTGAGGGAACCTTTTGCCTTTAAGTCATTCCTCTTGTAGGCTGTTACAAGATGCACTAAAAAGAGCCCACTTGTTATTATGGCAGATGGAGGATTCTTTTCTCTCTCCCATGTGTGTTGTAGCAGAGATGTAGCACAAGGGAAAAAGGTGTAAAAGCATAAATTACAGGTTATATCTATTGTGCCAAATGGCCTGTATTTTAAATGCTTTATAGTTCATGTGTTTAACAGCATTTCCCATTTCAGGACTATAATACTAAATATGCAACATGTGCGTGCATACAATAATCGCACATTTACAATCCTGGTTACATTTTCAAGACTGCAAATGTAATCTTCACCAAAGGGAAAGAGATTCCTCTTTCTCCCCCCCACCAACCTCAATAAGAGCATTTGTTGGCACAGAGCACACTATATATGTCAGTAGGGCAATTGGTGAACAGGATATTTGTTTCCTCAATCTCCATTCCCAATGAACTCAATTCAACAGCTGCTACTCAGGGTGAAAGCTGCTCATAACAGCCGTCTCAATTAATTGCCTGGCAAAGGTCCAATGCAACAGAGCTGATTCTGAGCAGTATTCTTTGAAGAAAGCAATCTAATATGGAGAGTAATGCAAAAGATAACATTGCTTAAAACTATTTGGACTAGTTATTGCATAGCTTAGTTTCTGTACTCTGACACATGGAGAGGTTAAAAACAGTGTTTCTCAATAAGTTGGAATGCCCAGGTTAATTTGCATTCTGCAAACAATTCACATTACTTAAAATAGGTAGACGACTTTTCTCACAGTAAGAATGCTTAAACAAATTTACCATACATTGGACAGACCGAGAACGTTTGTGGGAAAACATTAGTGCTCAGCGTGAATACCTGAACCAGGGCACTCGCTAACCAAGCAGAGTTCTCTGCCTCAACACTGCTGTCATGCTAAGTGAGGCAAGGTGGCATGTTCCCCCTTGCTCACAAAAAAAAGGGAAATAGGCAAAAAAAACTTAGCAAATCATGCACATGCCTGTAATCAGATCAGAGCTTTTTTTGGCTTGATGCTACAGTTACTGAATGCAACTGGGAGTTAAGATGAAGATGTACATAGCTGTTTTGGTAAATATGGAACACTGGTCTAGAAAATAGTGTATATGTTCAGTTCCACAGGAAGCAAAACAAATTACGTTTTATTCTCTTCAGGTGTTCTTGACTCTGTCACAAAAGTACTTGTACCCTCTGCTGTTGAATAATGCACAAACTTTAACTTTAGAAGCAGTCTTTCAGCCGTGCTTATGATTTACAGCTTGCTCCTTTCCAAACTAAAGAGATATTAGCTTCAGCTTCCTTTACATTTTCAGTAGTCAGAAATGTACAGTTCAGAATGTTCAGTCCAACTGGTCCATACCAACCGATATCCTAACCTAATCAGCACTTGGGCAATATCCCTCTAAACTCTTCCATTCATATATCCATCCAGATGCCACCTAAAATGTTGCAAATGTACCAGCCTCCTCCACTTTCTTTGGCAGCTCATTCCATACATGCACTTCCCTTTGCATGAAAGAGTTGTCCCTTCCGTCCCCTTTATACCTTTCTCTGCCTCACCCTAGAAGTTTGCCCTCCAGTTCTGGACTCTCCCACCCCATGGAAAAGACCTTGTCTATTTATCCTATCAATGCCCCTCATGATTTTATGAATCCCTATAAAGGTCACCCAGTCATCCCTTTCTTCCGTACCCATCCCCCACCTCTCAGTCAAAGCAAAACGCTCAGACAGTGTAATTTTAACCTCCATCCTTATTTAGGGCTCTGGAGGGAGAGGGTATGATCACCCATGTGCAGAAACAAGAGTTCAATGCCTTCTCTAGAACGGCAGTTTCTTAATGAATTATTTATTCATTTCACAGGGAGGACCATCCGGATAAAGCAATTTACTTATTGATTGTAATGGTCACCCAGTCAGTGAGTGTCAATAGCAAAGATTAAGCCATCTGCTGTTACACAATAAATGTTCTTTAACATTATGTGAAGCCAGTTAAGGTAAACTGACCTTGTTAAACTGACCTTACATACTGAATGCTTCCAATATTGTTAAATGGCTCTACATAATGAATGCTTTTCCACCGTGTTAACCTATTACCTTGGCCTCCAGCTCCCCATTGTTAACTGCAAGTTCTTATCTGTTGAGCCTTGCTCAAGCTGAACCTCATTCCACTAAACTCAGAACTCAACTCTTTCCCTGCCTGCTTTTACCCTGTACACATTCTCAACCAGAATCTCCAACAATCCAAGGAAACCAGCTCTGGCTAATTCAGCCTCTCCTTATTGTTCAAACCCTCCCACCCTGGCAACATCCTTGTACATCTTTGCTGAACCCTTTCAAGTTTCACAACAACCTTCAGATAGGAGAGAAACCAGAATGACACACAATATTCCCAAAGTGGCCTAACCAATGGCCTGTACAGCCACATCACCTCCCAATTTCTATACTTAATGCTCTGGCCAATAAAGCAAAGCACACCAAATACCTTCACTATCCTATGACTCCACTTTCAAGGAACTATGAACCTGCATTCAGTAGCAAGAATGTCACTTATTTTTAAGCATATTTCACAAAGGAAGAAACTTGGATTTGTATACTACTGCAGGTCTCAAAGTTACCAGATTACTGAACAAAAAGCTAGATTGAAAGGCCAGTTAGTCATTTCACATTGTTTGAGAAAAGTGAACTGGGATACCTCCCTCCTCTCCAAATAGTGCAAGTGGTCAACAGATTCCATACCAGATACATGGCTCATGTTACACCAGCAATTTGAGTATCCTAAAAGTAAAGCTTAATTACTGAAGCTATACAAAGTTGGCTCTTATTCTTGGCCAACTTTAACAGATTGCCAGAACCTTTCCAAACCAATTAGACGATGCCAAAATTAAAAACAAATCAGCATAGATAGCATTTTATGTAACAGATACAGGCCATTCAGCCCAGTTTAGGCTTATTTTGTTTCGCCCCATTAATGTGTGTTTCACCAATGCTGTGGTTCACATCCACGATGCAACAATAAAAGACACAAATAATTAATACAACCAAAAATGCAACTGGTTTTAGTACAAGTCAGCACAGCATACAGAAACCAAATCCACATATCAGAGCCAACTTTCAGCCATTGATAAACTACATAGTTCTTCTTTCATTTAAGGATAAGCCACAAGCTGTATATTTAACAAACATACAGGATAAAGAAATCAAATTAGAATGGAAGACACCAGGTAATCAATTGAAGCCTCACATGCCAGGTTTAAAAAAACATTTTACTTCTCTTCAGAAGAACCTCAATTATCCAGCATTCGATTATCCAAATATCAGGATCTTGCCAGATAATCCTGTGCTTAGCTTAACCATGTTATCCAGAATTCAATTAAATGAGCAAAATACTACCCTCCTGTCCCCTTTGGATGACCGACGTTCCACTGTACTGCGCAGAACAGTATCCACAAATACAGAGGCATCAGAACAAATGCCGCTTTTCCAGAAACAAGGAATAGTCAAGTTTCAGATCCTAACTATTGAGCAAATGGAGGTTTCAAGTAAAAACCCACAGTTAATGACTATTGGTGGTTTATCTTGCAAATATTAAAATTTTACATAGCAAATAACTGAAGAGATGCCCTGATAGAGAGTAGGATCACCCACTATCTGCTATGAACCCCCTGAATGATCTCTAAGTTTTTCATACTGACTCTGATGTACAGTTTTTTTCAATCAACAGGGTTGACAGAGTTGAAGAACCTGGCTCCTATTCCAGTGCCTGCATAATGAAGTCCTAGGTATCAACATTAAGTTTCAAACTCCAGTGCATTATTCAAAAAAATCATTAAGTGATGGAATCCTGAGACTTCAACCCAAAAGTCAATGAAACGGGGACAGAAATATCTAAAAATCTGCATTCACAAAACAACGAGACCAAGTTCAAACTTCAAACAGCTTTTGTTCTCCCTAATACTTGGGTAAACAAACCACACTAAAGACCAAAGCATTCCCCCTTCTTATTAGGGAGCTGAAACCAAACCAGGAAGTCAGAAAGAGGTCAGCCTAAGTACAGGACAGAATTAAAAAAACAAGTAGCTCAGAAGGCCCCTCGTCTACAATTATCATCCCGTTTCTACATCAGTCGAAGCAAACACTCAGATACAGCATAGCTCTACCTCCATCTTTATTCCCACGTACACAAAGACACAAGTTCTCGGTCTTCTCTCAAACAGATGCTTAATTATATAGTCACTTACAGGGAGCAGGATCCAAATAAGGCAACACCTTTATTAATTGAATGACCGTTACTGTAAAGATTAAGCCAACTGGCATTATACAATAGCTGTTCTTCATCTCGTTAAACCACCCTACCCTTGCCTCCAATACCTCACTGTTTACTGCAAATTCTTATCTGGTCAAATACATGCCAGCTGAGCCTTTGTCACGCAAACCAAAACTTTACTCTTTCCCTAACTGCTCATGTGTTATACACATTCTCACGTCTAGCTCTTTAAAAAGAGAATTCTAGTTTGATAAACCAGTTGGCGCAGGATGACACTGATGTCATCTTTACTCAGGTCTTACAATTAACATATTTCCTAATGTATTCTGAATTAGTGGTACTGGAAGAGCACAGCAGTTCAGGCAGCATCCAAAGTGCAGCGAAATTGACGTTTCGGGCAAAAGCCCTTCATCAGGAATAAAGGCAGTCAGCCTGAAGCATGGAGAGATAAGCTAGAGGAGGGTGGGGGTGGGGAGAAAGTAGCATACAGGACAATGGGTGAGCGTGGGAGGGGATGAAGGCGATAGGTCAGGGAGGAGAGGGTGAAGTGGATAGGTGGAATGCGCTTCAGGGCAGAGGAAATGACCTGGAAGTTGCAGTGGGGGAGGGACTCACTGAAATTCTTGTAGAGAGAGGAGGAAAACTTCTTCAAGGCAGGCATCCTTGCAAGAGGATTCGCAGTAGGGTTAAATGCAACTCACTGTCTTCGTGTGCAGAAATCAACCTCAACCAATATAAGTCATCTGCATAACAGAATTACCACTTAGGCTTATACTGTTGTTTTGCCCGTAACCCTGCAGGCTTCAGAAGCACCTACTCATCTCACCATAGACTTAATGGCTGCTTCCAACATAGGATCTGGAGTGTTTCAACTGAAACTACGTACAAAATCTCTCATCTTACCAAGAAACTTAAAACCACTGTCAAAATGTGTTTTCTCCTGTTATTTGATCCATTTATCAAGAGAAAACCTGTCACCTCCATCACAACTCCATATCAGCTAATAGAAAATCCCTATTAGATCACCACCTAACCATCTCTCTCATCTCTAAATCCTAAAGAAATTAAACTGCTTCATAACTTGCGAAATAAAAAGAATATTTTCCCTTATTGCAGATTGTGGTCCAATAATTTTTGCAACAAAGAGATACAACAGTGAAACTAATGGAACAGCCTTGTCATTTATCTACTAATGAGATGTGGCCACTGAGTATCCACATGACATACATATGCTTTGACACAGTGAATGATCACACCAAATCAGGATGGTGTACAACAGGGAGAAGTTGCCTGTTTCCTTGCAACTGTTGTCCTTGTCCTCCTCAAAATAGAGGTTGTAGATATGGAAGGTGCTGTTAGACATGTCCGAGTGAGTTGCTGCAGTCAATCCTACAGTTGGTATGCACTTGCCATTGTGGGGGCTAAGGAAGAAAATATTCAGGGCTGTAGACTGAATGCCAATCAAGTGGGCCGGTTTGTCCTGAATGGGACTAAGCTTCACAGGTTGTCAGAGATGCACCTATCCAGGGAGGTGAAAAAGAATGGCACTATGCTAATGTATTCCTTCTGCAAAACCTTCATTGAGACAGAGTAAACCGCCCGCTGCTGTCCTGCAACTAATCTATGGTCACACAGTCACAGATGTACAGCACAGAAACAGATCCAAGCAACCAGTTATTCCAAATAAATCACGTCCCATTCACCGGCATGTGACCTATATCCCTCTGAATCCTATCTATTCATATACCCATCCAGATGCCTTTTAAATATAAACTTCAACCATTTCCTGACAGCTCATTCCATACATGCACTACCTTTTACGCAAAAAGTTGCCCCTTAGATCCCTTTTAAATATTTGCCCCCCACCTTAAACCTACATCTTCAGGACTCCCCTGTCCTGACAAAAGATTTGTCTATTTACACTATCGAGGCCCTTCATGATTTTAAAAACCTAAGGTTACCCCACAGCCTCCAACGCTCCTCAGAAAATAGCCCCAGCCAGTCAGCCTCTTCCTATAGCTCAAACCCTCCAACCCTGACAAAATCTTTGTAAATCTTTTATTAACCCTTGCATATTCAGTTAACCAATATCTTTCCAAGTGTTTCTTTCATCGTTCATTGAGGTTCCCAAAAGTCTTCCCACCAATCATAATTGGTGACCCCTCACAGACAAGGATGTCTCTCATCCACTCTCAAGGCAACTATGTTGGAGTCTGTACAGATCGAAGCAGCTTCTGCAGGGTCTGTTATGGGGCAAGTAACAGTCACTGTAAGAGAATGGATGTGGCAGCGCAAGCCCTGCATTGTTTTTGCCTAGTTTCTGATTTTTCCTAACAGCAAGTCTCAAAGTGCTAAACGTCCTCTCAAATACTCCTCCTCCACTTTGGATAGTGTTGCACCACTGAATCACGTGTCGGTGGAAATAGCGCACTTAGTAAGGTTTTGAAGGCACCACGAAGCACTTCCTCTGCCCACCTGGGCTTGCCTACCATATCGGAGCTGGAAGGGCAGCAACTGCTTAAGGAGTCTTGTCGCTGTTGTAATGTTAAAAGATTAAATGGGACTCTCTCTGGGCATTATTGTAATTTAAAGAATTAAACTGTCTTTGGGTGGGGACAAGAGTGATGAAAGAATACGAATGACTTTCCATCATAATTTACACTTCATTTAGACATTAACTTGACAATGGCAGGGGAGTAAACTATCAGTTTGGTCTCTTCCATTCAAAAATGCTTTCTGGCTTGAGGTATCTGACACTTTCATTGTCTTGGCATAACGATTTCCCAGGATTAAAGCATCAGCATTTGCATGGTTTCTGAAGATGAGCTGGTCCTGCCACTGGACTTGGGCTAGCAGCTGACTGAGTTTTTGGTTTTTTTTTGGGGGGGGGGGGGGGGGGGGGTTGTCTTGAGTGGCATGTGACTGTGGGGGAGTGGCCAGAGCATCTGTGGGCATGGCCAGCTGACCAGTGTAGAGGGAATGTGCTGTGAGTACCTCACTGACTCAACCTTGCACAGTTACTGGGGGGGGGGGAGAGGAGGAATCAAAGAGGGTCACCTTGCTTGCACATTCTTAAATAAGGTAGAACTGTTTCCTTTGTTCAGACAGCGCTTTTTGCCACGAGCCCATAAGCTCTGTGAGGTGTGTTAAAGGTTCCTCCAGAAAGCTCGTACTGTTCTGCGTTTAATACATTTTGTTGCTTGTTCACAGAAGCTGGTGTGTTGCAGTTACATCAAGTGTTTAAGAACTTCAGGGAAACAACAAAGATCCTAAACCTGTCATGCTCACGATATGCCCAGCCCATTGTAGCCAACTAATCAAGGGTGATCAGTGCTTGATGCTGGGGATGTCAGGTGGATGTCCTCATGGATCTGCATAATCTCATACAAACACAATTTGTGGTGCTGTTTCAGCGCCTTGAGGTGTCTACTGTCTCAAGAGATTATTAGAAGAGATTCAGCACAGCTCTGTAAACCATGAGCTTGGTATTGGATTTGATGCTGTCCTCAAACACTGTCCTCAGGTGGTTGAAGGCTGCACTAACACACTGGACATGATGCTGGATCTCCATCAGTAAGCCCCTTGCCTGACATAACACTCCAAATATTGGAAGTGTTAGGTCAGGCATTCCCATGGACATTGACAATCAGCACTGAGCTCCACAATGCCAGGCCAGATTGGAGACCTTCATCTTCCAGATGTTCAGGGTGAGACCTCATATGTCTTTGTTAAGGGGTTGACAATGGTCTAGGCGACATCCTCCGAAACTGCACATACGCAAGCATCATCCACATACTGCAGTTCATTGACACTGATTGGAGTAACTGGAGTTTCAAACTTGAAAACAGTGGAGGTTCAATAATTTTCCACTGTTTCATTAAGTTAGCTCCACTCAAAAAGGGGAGCGCATCAGCGGTGAGGTGAATGATTGAAGGGAGTAGATTTAAAAGTATTGAGATGACGACACAGCCCTGCTTGACACTGGTCCAAACTGTTTGTTACCACCCTTCGCCTGCTCTACAATAACATCAAACAACAAATGGTTCCAACACCTACAAATTATGTTAGAATGACTGGCCATGTACTTTCCTAGCTTATCCAAGGAGGACTGTGTGCTAACGGTATAACATTATTTATAATACATAGAGGGTGACAATTTGTGATGGGTTACAATAAGATATTAAAGGGTTCATTTATTCTGCTGACCTGCAGGAAATTGGATGTGCCGAGGCTGGGGTGGGATGCCTCTGAGATTATAAGGAATTTACATTCTCATTTCTTGCCATTCCTAGTCAGAGTGAATTTACATTATCACCCCTTGCCATTTAGACGATTTGCATTATCATTCTGTTCAAAATAGATTACAATATTGCTGTTGAAATTTTAACTACTCCTTGTAGTTTAAAAAAAAAGGTAATTCACAACAGATTTGACCATTATGGGATGAGTTACATTATACTGTTTCTAGAAACGATGTGGTCACTGCATTGTTGCTTGAGGGACATGTGACGTAGAGAGCGCAACTGGGAGTTGTCTTGTCTTTTCAGGGAGATCCCTTTGCAAGCATTGTGAAGTGTATTAAAGGTTTCTCCAGAAAGTTTTAACTGTACTGCGCTTAATAAAATTTTGGCTGTTCAAAGTTGATATGTTGTAGTGTGTAAAGTCTCAAGAAAAAGAACTTAACAGCAAAACTGTGAAAGACTTAATTTCTAGTTTACTTCTTTCAGCAACTAAAACTGCACTCATCCAGGCAAGGAGACTGTCAAACTTTATGCTTTTTTAGGCGATGTGTATAGAGTATAAGCAGGCAGGGAAAGAGTTAAGTTAACAAGGTTAAGAACATTCATTGTATAACAGTAAAGGGATTGGTCTCTGCTACTGCAACAGATTAATATGTACGTTGTCTTCTCTGGATGGTCCTCCCTGTAAAATAGTTCATTGAGAAACTGTTGGCCCAGAGAAGACCGCGAACTCAGGTCTCTGTGCACGAAGGCGATCGTTCTCTCTTCCTCCAGGGCCCAGAATAAAGATGAACGGGTCTGAGCATTTTGCTTTGGAGGGAGCAAAACAGGGCAACAAGTTGATTTGCTATCAACACCTGCTATTATTCCTCTTCTCACTTTTTAAAAATGTGATCTATCAACTGTTCATTTATATTCATTTATACCTGAGACACGTCCTCCCATCTCTAATTGAAAAATTTCCTCTGGATCGCAACAGTTCTATGATTTAAAATAATATTACCAACTCACCTTGCCTTGGAACTTCTTTGCCTTCAATATTAAGTTTAAAGGTACTTTTTCTAAAGTTGACCACTTTTCTCATAAACCTGGTCAGATGTTATTACACTTCAAAAGGTGGGGTTTGAACCTGGTCCTCCCAGTCTAGGGTTGGGACATCACCACTACACCACTTCTAACATACGCATCTTGATCTCACATCTGCAACAGATCGCAATTATTTCCTTTCATTACAGTGAATGAGGACTAACTAGAATTGCATTTGCCCATTTTGAGCTGTAGTGTAACTTTCAGTTTACAATCCAAATTTCAAACTAATCACATTTTTACAGCAGATGAATGGAAAGTCTATTTCTACAATTAAGTGTTTAAGCAAATTAAGGAAGAGGAAACCCCAAATAGCTGTTGCTCTCTCTTCTTCACCTTCTCCCCTGCAACCAAGATATACCTTGGAACAATAAAGGCATTCCTATAAGTATGTAATATCTAGTTAAACTCTGTGCCTAGTTCTGTTACAATAATAATTTGTCTGTTCCATTGGAGCCTAAATGAATTCACCTCTGCCTTTCAAACAAAAAATTTTTCCTAACCGATCAGAGTACACATTAAAACTTCTGATTAACAGCAACCATATATAATTGAAAACAAACTTAAAATGAACAAGATTCCAAAGTGACAATAAATAAAGTTTCACCAGCTCCATTATAGTCGAGCATTTTCACAAATTATGGCTCAAGTTACTCCTCCATTGTGAAGGATGCTTAAAACAGAATCTCAGAATATGATATTTATTATGGTGGCAGAGGAAAAGCATAATATAAATCAACACAATGACTGGGGCTATATAAATAAAGCATTTATTCATTGAGTACCCTCTGCAAGCATAATACAATTTGTGTAACATACATGGGATAAATCTCAAGGATACTTTAATGAAAAAGATAAAAATGAATCTCAATCACAAGCAACCATTCATATAGAGCTAACAATCCTGATGCAGTATGCCCAAGTTAACAGTCAAGTTTAAAGTGAATTGCAGATTCAACAACAAAATCAATGAACCACAAACCTAAAATTCAGTAACTTCTATAACCCAAAAGATCACCCACTCAAAAAAATTACGTCTATCTTCTTAGTTACACTCAACAGTGAAGTTATAATTCTGCAATAACTTGAAGACAACTAAAGTTTGCATGAAGGCAAGCATTCGTATACTGTACCCAAATTAAACAAATCTCTTACACTGCAATATTGGCATTTCCACCTAAAATAGTATTGGGTCACATTTACTACAAATTAAAGGCTTTGAAAGCACTGAATACATTATTGAAAAGGTGTCTAAGCAAACTAACATACATGACTCAATAAATAAGCCCAAAAGGACATGTCTATAATACATTTCCAATAAATAGCCATGTCAATGTTACCATAATTAAAAGCACTCCAAGATGACAGTCCTACAAATACTGTGAAAAATCACATTCAGAAAGAGCACTGGCAGGTTTTGAAAAGTTAAGGACACTACAATTTTTCTCAACAAGCAGTCTTTAAAAAAAAGACCAATTCCCAATATTTAAACAAAGCTAGAAACAAACTTAAAAATCACACAATACCAGGTTATAGTCCAACAGGTTTAACTGGAAGCACACTAGCTTTTGGAGTGCCACTCTTTCATCATGTGGTTGTGGAGGACACAATTGTAAGGAACAGAATTTATAGCAAAAGTTTACAGCGTGATGTAACTGAAATTATACATTGAAAAATACCTTGTCTGTTGAGTCTTTCATCTGTTCGAATACCATGATAGTTTCACTTCTTTCATGTGTAAATCACAAAACTTTTTTTTAAAAAAAAGTTGCATTCTCAGGTTAACTGTAACAATTGGTGTCAGCTAGACAATATGTTCAAGGTGTTAGCCCCGTGTTCTCTGTTTCTGCCATGATGTTTAGATTGATTCTAATCTAAAAAGTGAGATAACAGAGTTTTACATGAATTCATGCAGTTTTTGAGCAAAGTACAATCTAACTTTGCAAGTACAAATTCACCTCACAAACGTATGTGTGCGCATGGGCGTGTGCACGTGGATCTGTGTCTGTGTGCACCTGTCTGGGTTGGGTAGTTGTGAGTGTGCATATGGGTATGTGCATGCAGAGTGTCTTAAATCTGTGTGGGTGTGTGTCTGGGGTGGGGGGATTGAGAGCGACTGTGAGTGTGCGCGTGCGCACACACATGAATGTAGAGTAGTCCAAGTCTCAGGATGCATGTGAGAGCATGTCCCTGTAGGGGGGTGTGCATGCGTGTGCAGGTATGTCTGTGCACATGTATCGTGCAATGGTGGTCACCTGTAGTGTGACATGAACCCAGGTCCCAGTTGAGGCCCTCAATATGGGTATGGAACTTAGCTATCAACCTCTGCTTGGCCACTTTTCGCTGCTGCCTGTCCCAAAGTCCGCCTTGGAGGATGGTCACCCAAAGGTCTGAGGTCAAATGTCCTGGACCACTGAAGTGTTCCCCAACTGGGAGGGAACACTCCTGTCCGTCGATTGTTGTGCGGTGCCTATTCATCCGCAGCCACAGCCTTTGCTTGTTTTCACCAATGTACCATGCCTCAGGTGTTAAGGGTCCTCCAAAGGACTCAGCAAGATGGTGGCAATTCTGTAGAACTGCTGTGGACAGCTCTGCCTAACAGCCAAGGCATATTGGTGTTTTTTGCCATCCCTGGCCAACTTATTTGGAGGAATTATTAGTTCAAAACCTTACAGAAAACAAACATTCATTAATATTTGGGAGTGGGAAAAGAAACAAGCAAACAGCAGGTAGGATACTCCCCTTCAGCAGCAGGTACACCAGAGGCCACAGCAGTAGCCCCTCTTCAAAGTCCAGGGACCAGACAGACTCTCAGGAATTGATGTGGAGGGGGCGGATAGGGTGAATAACCCATATGGACAGGGGTCTCCCATTCAAGGTAAGGTTTTCCTTGTAGTTCTTTGGTAGCAATAGTTGCTTGTAGTTATGTTAGAGTAGTTTTTGCGACTGAGTCTTTACTTACTTGTGCCGGCGCATTGTAAACAGGGTTCAAGGATCTCTAAAACGGGATATGGCTAAGTATCTTGTTAAATGGTGCACCTGGAACATCAAGGGAAGCCATTCGCCTGTTAAAAGAAAAAAAGGTGCTTTCCAGCTTTAAGGAGGAAAGGGTTGATATCACTCTGTTACAGGAAGCCCATTTTGATCGTGGAGAAGTAAAAAGGGAGGTCTGCAGATGCTGGAGATCAGAGCTGAAAGTGTTGCTGGTTAAAGCGCAGCAGGCCAGGCAGCATCCAAGGAACAGGAAATTTGACGTTTCGGGCAAAAGCCCGATTCCCGATGAAAGGCTTTTGCCCGAAACGTCAAATTTCCTTGATCATGGAGAACACCTGAAACTACAACTGGGGGAGGGGGTTTAGACCAGGTATTCTTTTCATCCTTTACCACTCAAAGTAGGGGAGTGGCAGTACTTATCCAGAAAAATCTTCTACTCATGTTATTAGAGCAGGTGAAAGATGTGCAAGGATGGTTTGTGATACATGGGGAGTACCATGGCATTTTAAATATCTACTGTCCTCCGGCACATCCCCTCAAATTTTTGGTTGGTACCTTTTCTAAGTTGAGTGCCTTTGTAACACAGCACATTATTATTTGGGGGGGATTTCAATTGCCTTTTGGATCAGACAGTGGGCAAGATGCCTAGTAGGCCCCAATTATTTCTTTGCAGGCCAAGTAGGTGACTGACTAATGCAAAGAGTTGGGGCTGGTGGATATTTGGAGGTGCCTTCATCCTACCTCACTTTTTTTCAAACCCATATAAAATGGCACACACGGATTGGGCTCCCTCAATCCTTCGCGGCTAGATTATGGGTTGTAAAATTGGGAACACAGCTAACTGATCATGTGGCAGTATATCCAGAAGTGAAGACCAAGAGTGAGGATTGAGGTTTGCGGTATAGGCATCTGGATCCTTTTCTCTAAGGTTTTCAAATTTGTGGAGTACTTCTTGGAGTTTCAGGAATTCTTGACCATCAACTCAGGCATGCCTAGTAGTCCGTCTATGCTATGGCAGACTGCTAAGGGCTTTGCTAGGGGATTAGCTATTTCCTATTCAACTAGCCAGAAATTACAGAAAGGGGAACAGCAGTATCTACTGGAGACGCAGTTGAAAACTGCAGAGCTTCGGTGACTATGGTTCAGCGGATCACAGTCCTCCGGGCTGCCTTAAATGCAATATTTACATAAATCACAAAGAACGAACGTGCTTTTGCTAGACAAAGGCTGTTCGAGTATGGGGATAGGCCAGGGAAGTGTTTAGTTCATCTGACTAGGAAAGAGCATGCTCCCCAATCCATTAAAACAATTAGAGACAGTGTAGAGGTCCTTACATTCTATGCCAAAAAGGTTTAATGAGGCATTTTGGAATTTTTGTGAAATTGTACCAGTCTGAAAGTTAGGAGAATAAGTGGGTTAAAATGGAAGCCTGGACTTCCTAGGGGTAACCTTGGAACTGACCTCTCTCCTTAATGCCCAGAAAATACAGGAGGCAGCTAGGCAACTTCAGAGGGGGTAAGCACCTAGTCCTGATGGTCTCCCAGGTGAGTTTTAAGGAGTTCATAGGGATTCTGTCAGGGCCAATGTTGGAGATGTACAATCACTCCTGGTGGTATGCATGAATGCTTACCACCACCTGAGAGAGAAGCTAATATTTCTTAAGGGTAAGGTTCCTGAGGATTGTGCTTCATACAGGCCCATCTCTTATTAAATTCAGGTTTCAGGATTCCATCTATGATCTTGGTGCTGAAATTGGAGAAGACGTTAGCCCATATTGGCAAAGAGGACCTAAAAAGATTTTAAAGGGGCCGTAGGCCTTCTAATATTATAAGGCTACTGAGCAGGTCAGCAATGATCAGTTAAAAGGTTAGGCGATTTCCTTAGATGCACGGTGGAATGCCTGTATCCCTTAAGTCTTAGAGCAGTTCTGGTTGAGTGGGGTCTTTGCTGGTGGGGGATTAGGGGGAGGAGGAAAGAGATGGGGGGAGGGGGAGGAAGAAGATTTATATCGCCACCCTATGGCCGCGGTCATCACCAACGTGGTGAAGTCTGCGAACTTTAGGATTGATTGGGGTAGTCGGGCTGCCTAGAGACCTTTTCCTTTCCTTCAGGTTAGGGATTTCATCCAGAAGAAAGCTATGTTTCTCACTCAGCCCTATAAGCCTGATACAGAGGTTGTTCCAATGTTCCACAAGCACCCTATTAGTGCCCTCTATTGCCTGCTGGGTGACAGAGACTGATATAGGACATTAACCAGTTAAGGTCTGGGAACAAGAGCTTGGAGTGGAGATCTCTTCTGAAACATGGAAGGACATACGAGAGAATGTGCGAAAGATCTCAATCTGTTAAGAGGACATGCGCTATACAGTTTAAAGTTCTGCACAGGGTTCAGCTGGCACCAGACTGGCTGGAGAAGTTTTAAAAAGGGCATCTTCAATGTGCCCCAAATGTAAAATGTGTAAGTACTCTTACCCGTCACTTCTGGACATGGCACAGGCTCAGTGTTTATTTGAGCACTGTGGCGGGAGAGACAGGGAGGGTATTAAGAACCCAAGTCAAGGTAGACCCGATACCTCTCCTCATAGGTCTCCCAAATTTATCTTTAGACAGGCATTGGAAGAGACAATCCTTACTTACTGTGCACTGAAGAACATTCTGATGAATTGGGTGTCTGAGAACCTGCTGGGTTTGCTGGTATGGCAGAAGTTAGTTGTGGAGCACATTCCCTTGGATTTTTTTTATTGACAAACATGGTATACCACACAACAGACTTTTTTTCCCCTAAGATATGACAGGTGTTTTTTTTTAAAAAAAGTTATTTGGATACAGATTTGTCTGCTACTTTAGCTAGGGCATTTGTTTAACCAGGATGGTTAGGTTTGCTGAGCTCTGGAGGGAGACTTCTAACTTAATGTTGGTATATATACGACACACCCGTTCTTTTGTTTGGGAGTTTGCGCCGATCATTACTATTTTGCTTTTTGTGTTTCGATTTGTTTTATTAGCCATTTATTTATTGGTGTTGTTTGCAGTGTTAGATTGTTTTGTATCATGGGAGTAGGTTGACAATTAGTAGACAGTTTATTGTAATTTGCGCTTTTCTTTATTGTACTGGTTTTATTTCCAAGAAGTTGATATTTCTTGTTAATAAATATATTTACAAAACAAGTCCCTCCAAAGCTAGTACTGCTTCATAAATTTTGCCTGTTCGCAGATGTTGGCGTATTGCAGTTGCAAAAAGTATCTAAGAATCACAAAAAGAAACTTAACAATAGCCAATTGACCGATTAAGTAAAAATCACTTATCTTGAATTAACTGAATGTTTAACATCCGTTGAATTCTGGCGTTTTCACAGAATCCCAGATTCACAATCCTTTGAGAAGGAATTTTTCATCTGCTTTAGGTGTGCTACCACTTATCCTAAAATTAATGATCACACACTCTAAATTGGCCCACAAGGAAATATCTTTCATAAACCTACTTTATCAATCCCCCGTAACATCTTCTCTAATTCAATTCAAGCTTCCAACAAGAAACAAGAAAAATAACTAAGTCATGAAATCACAAGAGATTTCATTTTTGAAACAAAACATCTTAACGGTATAATCATTTAAAGTACAACCACCACTACCTCTTATAAATACATTTTAAACCTAAACATCTCGCCAAAACTCACTTCCACTATTATTTCCATGTAAGAGATTCCTTTTCCTGACATAAATCAAAGTTTCTCCTCTTGCCCTTGCACCAAACTGAGGAATACCACAATAATCAGGAGTTTGTTTTTTTTCTACTCAGGGCTCAAGCCACTTTCCTCAACATAAGACACCTTGGGATCCTTACAGTAGCATCCAGCTTGATGATTCCCTATGCTTTTTGATCCATCCCACATGTTCCTATCTCTACACTTGCTGTAAAACTGTAACATGGCTAATATTTCAAGTTCAAGCAAAAATTTACCTACAGTAATCCTTTGTTTCTGTCTGCAGATATGACATTTTGTATTCTTATTTCAGAAAAGAAAAAATTTATATAACTGAACGTACATCTGGTAACATTCTCTCAAAAACAACTAAATCTGCTAGAAGTATCTTCTAACTCTAACTACCAAGGGGAAGCCTGCTACATCCAGGAGTTTAGAGGAACAGCTTTATGAGAATGGTAGGTAGGACTGGGGACAAGAATGCATATTAAGAGTGCTTTGCAAAGGTAAATGCAAATTGAGAAAGCTTCCAAAATCAAAATGCACTTATCTGGAAGGGAGTTGAATGCAGGTTTAATTGTGACACTCAAGATGCTGGATGATTATTTTCATAGGAATAGGCCATTAAGCTTGTTCTGCCATTCAATACAATCACGGTGGATCAAACACTCAAGTGCCTTTACCCATCCACCCTTTATGCCCCCAGATTTACCACCTTCTTTCATCTCTTAAATGATGTCCCTAGGATTCACGATTCAACAACCAAGTGAACTATTTTACCTGTATCTACCCGCTGTTCCTTTACACATCTCTCAATGTGAACGGTTACAGGCACCAAGTCAAAATGCTTAAACAGCCAGAGCAGGCAAATAGCCAAAAGAGCTTCCTTTTCACGGTAACAACTCTGATTCTGTGGTTCAATTTTCTTGCAATGACCTCTACTCATGCTTCAACTCAACAGAATGGCTGGTTGGAAATCTACTGTTAAGTGAACTACGCACTCTTGAAAGTCAGTACCTTCAAGAGAAAATGGAAGGAAACCGGAAATCAAAAATTAAAATGCAAGACTGAAGGAATGAATCAGAACTAGGGACATGGACATTTATGACACTAGAGCTCAAGTTATGTGCAGTCGATCATATGGGAAGATTAAGATCAACAGTGTTTGATTACAGTTGCACCACTGATTCCCTGCATACATAAAACTGAGTACAAATCACCCAAAAGCTCTACTTAATAAGCAGAGTGTCAAGATATAATTTAAGCAAACAAGTTAATTTCAAGACATGTCAACCTTTCAGACATAAGCCCTTCATGAGAAACTATGCCCGAAACATCAACTCTCCTGCTCCTCAGATGCTGCCTAGCCTACTGAGCTTTTCCAGCACCACACTGGTCAACTCTGATCTCCAGAATCTGCACTCCTCACTTTCTCCATTTCCAAGACATAATCATAATAATGTAGCTATTCTTCCATTTCTAAGAATACCAGGCAATATTGGAAGTAAACCACAAACCCACTCACTGCAATCAAGTTTATTTAGCATATATTTAAGCCACAGGATAAAAACCATCCCCACTTTAACATTATCCTGTGAGGGATAACCAACTTCAGTTCTTAAGTCCAGCAACATGGATTTCTAAAAAATTGGTTGCCTAGAACATACACTTTAAAATGCATATTTTTCATTTTTTGTGAACAAAACAATTTCAAAGTGAACAGTGAGAATTGCGGGAACAGAATCTGAAGCATCGGGTTTAGAAAATCATGAGGGGCGTGGAAAAGGTAAATAAACAAAGTCTTTTCCCTGGGGTGGGGAAAGAGTTCAGAACTAGAGGGTATAAGGCTTAGGGTGAGAGGGGAAAAGATATAAGAGAGATCCAAGGGGCAACTTTTTCCACAGTGTGGTACGTGTATGGAATGAGCTGTCAGAAGTGGTGGAGGGTAGTACAATTGCAAATTTAAAAGGCATCTGGATGGGTATGTGAATAGGAAGGGTTTGGAGGGGCATGGGCCAGGTGCTAGATTAAGTTGAGATATCTGCTCAGCATGGACACGTTGGACCAAAGTGTCGGTTTCCATGCTGTATATCTCCATGACTCTATAATTAAACCATGTTCACTTGAAGCTTGTTATAGGCTTAGCTGGTAAGGCACTATCCACTGTGATAACATGAAAGAACGAACTACAGCTGCTGGAGTTTTATAAAACAAACAAAAATAGTAAACTTGAAATAACCCAGCAGGTCTAGCAACAGGTATGGAGAAAACAGTTCATGATTTGGGTTCAGGAAGTGTTCTGAAGGCGGTGTTCATGCTCCGCATGGAGACCTGAAGGCCATAAAAGGTAGACAAGTAATGGCATCATTGCTCCAGCTTGTGTCAAACCTCACCAGACCTACAACAAATATGTTGGCGGGAAGCAGAAAACAACTGGAAGCTTGGGGGTCACTTTTACAGATAAATGCATTTTTGTGGAGCACATGCATTCTAAGAGAGAAATGGAGAAATTCTGAAAGTTTCTTGATTAGCAACTGGATCAAAGGTTGCAGAGAGAAGGTAGGAGAATCCACTTAACGTATCAGCCATGATCTAGTGGTGAGGCATCAAGAATCAATGGGCTGAATGGCTTAAACCTGCTCCAATAATTTACGGACTGGGGAAACAAAAGGTGCCACTAGAGATCTGGCACTCAACCTCAACAAGGTCATGATGACAATGAACAGCATCATCCATTTTGGCAGGTTTGATCGGGGGGGCATAGCATGCAGTCAGTTCATAGCAAGTTAACAACAGGCAAGATGTGCAGAAAGATTGAGGCAAGTGTGAGCACTTCAACTGTCTAAATGAGCAGGTCAAGTGCAGCTAAGAGGCTAGACAGTGGGGTCCAGGCTCAGGAAGAGCATTCAGACAGGTGAAGCGATGTATGGGACAGGGAGAGGACTCTTGTCCAATTAAAAGGGCACAGATGAAAGAAATGAAAGAGTACAATGTCATTGCTTGCACAAAAATGAGAACACCATGTCCTTTGTTGAGCACAGCATATTTGGCAGAGAGCAGTATCATAAATAGCTGACAAGAAATAGATTAGGAGAAGGGATGGAATTAAGAAAAAGGAAGGGGAAGGTTACAGAGGGTTCGAGTACCTCTGAGCAGCTGAAGCCTGCATTCCTCAAGCCTGAAAGGCAGACAGTTCCTTTTCGAAAGAAAAATGAGCCAAAAGAATAAAATGGAACCAGAAGCAATGGGTGAGACAGGACAGCTCTGAGACTGTATGAGGTGGTGCTGATGGAGAAAGCTCAGATTATATATATGATAAGTGATACCGAGCGTGAATCTCAGAATGTGGCAAGAACAGCCATCTGAAAAGCAGTGCACATCATGAACCTTTCTGTGATTGAGTAGATTCGAAACAAAAAGAGAGGAGAATCCAGTTGGAATCAATGTGGCCAAGTCTGAGCCAAAGGAATGAGACACTGCGATATAAGCAAGTTTTTGCAAATACCTTATTAAATACTAGGAGGGAGAATAAAAGTAATGATAACAACAAGATCGAATATAACAAATACTTCCAGAGAAAGGAGAACTTCAAGTTGGGCATACGTTGAATAGATGCAGCAGTTAATTAACCATGAAAAGAAAATAAACTACAAACAAAAATCTGAATAGAAACAAAAACAAATTGGAGCAACTCGGCATGTCTGGCAGCATGTACAGAGGGGAACAGGAGCTAACGTAGAGGCCAGTGACCCTTCAGAACTGAAAACAGCCAGGGAAGAGTGGTATTTATGCTGATGTCTACTTTCATTCAGTACTGTATCTGCTAGGATGATCACAGATCTACACTGAGTTCACTGTTCTAAAACAGACAACCGGAAGTGCTTCCACTTTTAACATCCATGGGTTACGGTACAAAAATAAATACACAGCCAGAGTTACCAACTCCCAGCTGCTTATCCAACAGTTCTTGATAGAAAGCAGGTGTGTATAGAGGTCAAGAGAGGAAATGTCTGCCAATAGAATGTCAGAGGTAGCCAACATCTGGAAAAACATTTCAGCTTCAGAAGAGGAAAGAAAATGGAAGGGCAAAGCAGTTTAATAAATAATGTTTTCTTAAAATGTGAAATTCAAAGCCCTCAAAACAGTGGATCATAGAGTAAAGCATTGAGACATGACATGAGTAAGGTTTCAGGAAAGCACATTTGTGCTAACAAACTCGAAACATGAAAGCCAAAATATCTCAACTGCAGGATTGCAGAATAAGCTGAAGTAGGAAAGGTCATGGTGATAAACTAACTGGCAATTGTTTTCCACTGTCATCTTGGGCATTAATCTTTTAACATTACAAGAGAGATATTCCCATTTAATGTAATATTTAAAGGGAAAATTGCACTTTGGACAGGGTTGACAATCATGAAAGAAAGTGGATGACCATCCATTGTAATTTACACTTCATTTAGATAGTCATTTGCTATTACTTCCCTGCTGTTGTCAAGCTAAGCTATAATTCAATCTCTTCCATCCAGGAATGCTTTCTGGCCATCCCCTGAAGCTCGTTATGCAGCACCTGCATGGTCTTGGGGAAATCATGAGTCAGGAAATCACCTGCATAACAATTATCCAGAATTTGGTCATGAGCACTTGCATAAATCACTGAGGATGATCTCATCTTGCCATTGGATTTGGGGTAACATGACTGAGTAACTGGGGGCGGTCTTGAATGGCATGTGACTGTGGGGGAGTGGCCAGAGTATCTGAAAGTATGGCCAACTGACCGGTCAAAAGATGTGTCCTTTGTTCAGTGCTTGAAACTGACTCGACTTGGCGCACCTGCAAATAGAGTCAAAGGGGGTCACCTAGCCTGTACAAGCTTTAATAAACTAATTGCTGCTTTCAGTTTTCTCAATCTGTGCTGACACCATCTCTCACCTGATTTCAACTGCACTGAAGCAGTGTAAAAAAAATAAGATTCTTAAGAAACAAAATCAGATCAACATTAAAACTCCCATCAGTTTGTAATTCCTGAATTTTCAGACACCAACAAAACGTCTGGGTTCAGACAGAAAAGTGGAGCAAGACCAAAACCATGTCAACATGACCTTATTGAATGGTGTAGTAGGCTTGAAGGGCCAAAAGACCTACTCCAAAGTTCGATGTCCATCTTTAGCACTGCAAACTCTTACAGCACGAGATGAGATGCACCAATAAAAGTTGTGCATTTCCTATAACATATCATGCATCACAGACATACTAAAAGTTTGAAAATCAATGGATGAAATACATAAATAACATTGAAGTGAATCAACTTCAGACTGGTTCTTCCAGACGAGCCTCAAAAGGTGAATATAATTTCTTAGCTCTCATACACCAGGGTTTTCCTGGCCTACCAATACTCAAAAGCATACTACATACCCTCAAACCACTGACAAGTACCACTAGAGTGCTTTTGCCAACTTCGGAATTCGTGCTTGTTAGCATTTGAGAGTTTTACAACTAACTTTAGTAATAACAAATAGGTACAGTTTCAGTGTGCTAAGACAGCTTAAAAATCTACACAAGAAGAGCACAGCTTTTGTCAGCATTGCTCAAAAACATATTTCGGCTGCCATCTGGAAGCAAGACGAGGTCTGTGTGAAATGCAAAGAGGATTTTTTTCTTTCAAGGTTCTTTTTGTGTGTGCAAGATTGGGTTTCAATTGTATTGGTCTTTATTGAAATAATTGTTGTGCGACAGCTCAGCACTACTGCAGACAGTAATTCTCTTGGCCAACAATTCATGTTCTACTTGCCCTCGGACTAAGTACCTCGTAAAGATAATCAGTGATCTTCAGACTAAACAAGTAGAATACATTATTGAAACTTGGGTGCAATTTCATTAATACTAAACTTTGTATATTCATGGCATTTATTCAGTTATCTTTCTTGTGCATTGACAAGTACATATTGGCAATCAATGCTTATTTTGAGTTTTAAATTGTTTGCACACTTGCATTTATTTTGCCAATACCTGACAAGGATCTGCCACAATTAGTAAAAGAGGTGGTAAAGAAAGTAGGGCCAATAAAAGGACGAGACAAGCGATCTAACGGCAAAGGTATTAAATAAATAATATTTTGCATCTAGTATTACCAAAGTGGATGCTACCTAAGCCATTGTAACAGAGGAGAAAACTCACGAGCAGGGTTTAGGTTTGACAATAGCAGTAACAGATAGGCTGTTGCTGGTATTTGACAGATGAGCTGCATGCAAGATATTTCCAAGGTACCAGCCATAATCTGTCTTCCTTTGACAAAAGAGGTGGTTCAAGAAGTGTGAAAAATATGATGCCCTTTTTCAGGATAAGCCCAACAACTGCAGACCAGTCAGTTTAATTTTGGTGGTGGGAAGCTTTCAGAAAATCATTCAAATTAATATTCAGATGGAAAAATGTGAACTGATTACGAAAGACCAGCATTAACTTGGATATTTCTCCAAAAGGTAAGATGCTTGATAAGGGTATTATACAAATGATGTAGCAAACACTGATTTCAAAAAGGCATTTAATACAGTGGCACAAAACAGACTTGAGGAAAGTTTAGCTTGGGAATAAGGAGGAATAGTATTGATATGGTTACAAAATTGGCTGAAGGACATGAAACAACAGTCAAAGGATACTTTTTAAGACTCAAGGAAGGTTTGTAATTGGGTTTTCCAAGGAGGGCCTTCCCTTCATGATCTAGATCTTAGCGTGTTGGGGACAATTTCCAAGTATAAATTCAGAGCAAGGGGTGATGGAACTTCATAAAAGGACACAGGCAAAATGGAGTGGGCAAATAGGTGGGAGATGACAATCAATTGTATGACTGGCAGAAAGAACACATACGAACGTGTGTAGGAGCAGAGGGAGCTGGATATATATGCACACACATCAGTAAAGATAGATGACTTTTAATACATGACTTAATTTGATTCTACATGCAGTATAACAGTACATCCCTTCGGGGCATTGTTCACTTGCAGGCAGATCCACAAGATGGCACGGTGGAAATGGGTGGCACGGTGGCAGTGGTTAGCACTGCTGCTTCACAGCGCCAGAGACCTGGGTTCAATTCCTGCCTCTAGCAACTGACTGTGTGGAGTTTGCATGTTCTCCCCATCTCTATGTGGGTTTCCTCCGGGTGCTCCGGTTTCCTCCCACAGTCCAAAGATGTATGGGTCAGGTGAACTGGCCATGCTAAATTGCTTGTAGTGTTAGGTAAGGAGTAAATGAAGAGGTATGGGTGGGTTGCGCTTCGGCAGGTCGGTGTGGACTCGTTGGGCCGAAGGGCCTGTTTCCACACTAAGTAATCTAAAGACATTGGAGGTACAAAAATCACCAACTTGCTACAAAATCAAACTCATTTCGTCAACTGAAATGCATTTTCTGCTGTTCAACATAGTATCGCACATTTCTGTCAGTTATTATTGAAGAGAAAGTAATTTTGACATGCATCCTCAAATATGAAGAACTCAAAATCAGTGACGTTATCCATATTGGGGCAGATTAAATTTGACAAGCTAGATGCTATATTAGGAACATGATGCAAAAACAGAATACTTGAAATACTCAGCTTAGGCAACAATGTCCAGATTGAATCGAAGTGTCAATCATCTTTAGTTATGCTATAGGGCAAGTAATCCAGATGCCTCAATTTATAATTTGGAAACAAGTTCAATCTCAGCTCCAACTGTCAAACTGAATTCAACTAATTAAATAGGTTTGGTAAATCTGAAGTAGTCTGATAACTAAACTCCTGGAGCATGAGTAAAACCTATTTGCCTCACGAAACATTGAGGACAAGCAAGCATCTCTCCACACCAGAACAACAGCAATGTGGATGATTCTCCGCTCTTGAAATGGCCTGGCAACTTATGCAGAAGTACAAAGTTGTCCCAAAGAACCACAGCAATTCAAGGCAGCATCTGATCAGCATCTTTAATGGCAATTTAGGATGGACAACATACAGGCCAGTAGGAGTCACATCTTAAATGATTAAAACAATGATTTATTCAAGTGATACTTGTATTTTAAATGGCTTAAGCTTGTAGGAGAGCAACTATGTGCATGCACAGTGCTGCAGATGATTTATAACAGTGGGGTGAGAATCAAGACGCACCTTCACAATGACATTTTTCATTATTGAATTGTACTACCAAACTACAACAGATTCAGAACAGCAAAATCATATTCCACCACAACATAAAATGCATAGGGCCTGGCATCAAAACGCAAGCTCAATCAGTACAAAGGACTGTACTCAGTGACATCAAGCACATGAAAGAAGAGGTGACAACATAATTACGAAATGAAGGCAGCACATTACATAATTTAAGCTATTTAGAATATAAGCCATTCCACAATCAATTATCAACTCAAAGCTTAGCAGTCCAGCCACATCCAGTCCTGAATGGTGGTGGACAATTAATTAGGAGGCAGTAGCTTCTCCATGAACATAATCATCCTCAATGTTGACAAGACAAGTGTAAAAATACAAGAGCAGCCGACACAGTGTGCCTACCTCACGTTCAAGTTCAAACCTGCAATGTGATTACACCTATGAACGTCTATTAGAACACATGGAACGCACAAGTATTTGTAACCATCCTCTCAGAACTGCCAAGGTACAAAGTTTCCAAAAAGGTGTCAGTCTTCAGACAATTTGATTCACTCCACATATTACAATAAATACGTACACTAAATTGAAAGGATATGGATCCTGAACATGCCACGCGTCCAGTGTAACCTTCCTCACTACTAGCTACATCTCAATGTACAGATGTACATGTCAAACCAAGGTATTCCAGACTGACTACAATCCTGGCTCAGTATTGCGCAGTTTGCCAAGACTACTTGACAATTGGAACGCGGGTAAAACTCTTCAGTGGCTGAACTGTATGGAACTCAGCATCAGGCATGGTCAACAAAGACAGACCGGTGAGATATTAAATGGTTAATTTGCTCTGCTGACCTGCAGGTAATTGGATGTCCCGATGCTAGGGTGGGACGTCTGTCGTACAGGTCAGATGTAAGGAATTTACATTCCCATCCTTTGCCAGATTCATTTGTATGGCCATTTCTTCGTTATTCAGAGGAAAAGAATTATAATCATTCCCCTCTTCAGAAATCAGTAAGAACAGTGCAATTAAAATTGATGCTCCTTGCAGTAAAAAAAAACACGATTCACAAGAAATCTGGCCATTAAAGGGATGGTTTACACCACATTGTGTCTCGAGTGGCATGTAACTGTGTGGGAATGGCAGGGGGTTGCCGACTGTAATGAGACACTCTGGTACTGTATGAAGGAAGAAGTGTTTTTGTTCAGAGAGATCTATGACACAGCTCCGCAAGCCCTGCGAAGTGTATTAAGAGTTCCTCCAGAAAGCTTGTATTTACTTAATAACACCTTGGTTCTTCATAGAAGTTGGCCCAAGTCCACACCGACCCTCCGAAGATTAACCCACCCAGACCCATTTCCCTCTGATTAATGCACCTACCACTATGGGCAATTTAGAATGGTCCAGTCACCTAACCTGCACATCTTTGGACTGTGGGAGGAAACCAAGAGCACCGGAGGAAACCCACGCAGACACAGGGAGAACGTACAAACTCCACACAGTCACACAAGGCTGGAATCGAACCTGGTCTGTGAGGTAGCAGTGCTAGCCATTGAGCCACCGCATTTGCCTTGATCTCTCTCTCCTTAACCTACCACTCAATCAACCCCTCAATTGCCTAGGACTCTGCAGTTACAGAATCAGAGGTATCTTACGCACTTGTACGCCAATGAGTTGGCTGTCAGAATCATAAGTTCTTTGCTTTTTTTTAAAATGCAGAGTGTTTACAAAAAGAAGACTGCATTTTAATTTTGATATTTGGTTAAGATTTTTAGAGAATTTTAGAATTTAAGGTCGAGAGGTCAATTCTTTTTAAGATTTCATTGGACCCCTTCATATTGCAAGGGCATTCAACCAGATGAGCCTGGTCTTTCAATCATTTAAGGGATATGAAGGCTTGCTGATCAAGGTAACTTCACAACAGCCAGTTGGCTTTATTACATTTAACAGCAGAGCAGAAGCAAAGAATGCTATGTTCACCTACCCTGCTGCTGCAGCACTTCACACTCAGATACATTGATATCCTCCATCTGAAGCACCTCCACAAGGATTGAAGTCCCGCCAGGTTTGTTAAATATATATCCAAGAATTCAGATTTTTCCATGGAGGGGTAAGCAAAGACAGACTGGATTGTGTCTTCAGGTTGGACTTTAGTGAAGGATATTTTAGGTAATTCTGTTAATTCCACCCCACCCCCTCAACTTGGGAGGGGGTGGAATGGTCACTAAGGTCTGTGGATTTATGAACTTTACTGATAAGCACTTTTTTTTCCCCAGGTTGGAGCATTCTGGGTATTCTATCTATTGTATAAGCTAGTAACTTTTGTTGTTATAATCATTGTATGCTGTTTGTCGATTACTTGCTTAAGCACTGGTTGTAAGATTCTTTGAATAAGCTGGTAACGTCTTTCTCATACCATGATAACCATCTCAATAAAAGGAATGAGATATTAAAGGGTTAATTCGCTCTACTGACCTGCAGGAAATTGAATATCCAGAGGGTAGGGTGGTATGTTTCTGTCTTACAGGTAGAATGTAAGGAACTTACATTCCCATCTCTAGCCATTCACAGCCCATTTCCTCGTTATCCAGAGTAAAAGAATCACATCATTCCCTTATTCAGAAATCATTAAGAACATTGCAATTAAAATTCTGACTACTCCCTGCAGTTTAAAAGATTCACAGCAGATCTGGCCATTAAAGGATGATTTACATTACAATGTTTCTGGAAATGATGTGATCACATTGTGTCTTGAGTGGCATGTGACTAAGGGAATGGCAAGGGGTTGTCTTGTGGGCGTTACTGACTGTAATGTGGAATTGTTGTACTGTACAAAGGAAGAACTGTCCTTTTGTTCAAACAGATCTTTAACACTGCTCTGCAAGCCCTGCAAAGCACTTTAAAGGGTTCCTCCAGAAAGCTTGTGCTTGCTTAATAAAAACTTTGGTTGTTCAGAGGTTCACTTGCTGCAGTTCCATCAAGTCCACTGAAAGGTTTACCAACCAAATGAAACCGAAAACTACACATTATTCAAAAGTTTAGCAGCTGAACATTGATAAAGTCAAGCTCACTATTAAATAGTGCTCATGTATATCACTACCTCGTTATCTCATCAGTTATGTTCTTTTTATGATTTTTACACTTATTACAACTGCAACACGCCAACTTCTGTTAACCAAAATTAATAAAGTCAACAGTACAGTACAAGCTTTGGAGAAGCTCAACACTTCACAGGGCTTGTGGAATAGTGTCAAAAGATCTCCCTGAACAAAGGAAACAGTCCTTCCTTTATACAGTACAAGAGTTACACCATAGTCAGTAACATCCTCAAGACAACCCTCAGCCATTCCCCCAGAGACATGCCACTCAAGACAATACAATGACCACAGTTCCAGAAACAACAAAATGCAAATCATCCCTTAATAATGGTCAAATCTGTCGTGAATCGTTTTTATTAACTACAAGGAGTATTCAAAATTCCAATTGTAATGCTCTTACTGATTTCTGAATAGGAGATGAAAATGTAAATATTGAGAGATGACAATGTAAATTGGCTTCGGAATAACTAGGAAATTAACTCTAATCAGTTAGGCAGGTGGTGTTTTTTTTTTAAAATATTCTTGGAGCTCCATTAAAGAAACACACACAGAGATTCACACTTAACTGCAAACAGAACTGAAGCTGATAATGAGACTAAGATATTATTGTTCCCACTTTCTGAAAGATCTATAATTAATTCACCAAAAAAGGAAAGTTGGGAAAACCGGTTGAGGCCAAATTAGTACAGTATTTAGACTAAGCTCTGGAGCTGCTAGTTTCAGAAAAGAATCCATTGCCATAATATCTACAATACTACCAGATTAACAAAAAAAATTTAACTCACTACATTCAAGTAGTTGCAGTTTCATGCAACTACTTGAATTGGAGCTCATCATGCCAAAATCACTGCTTGGTTTGGAAAACTGCCAGACTTTTAAAATCATGTTATGTTCATGAAAAACAAAAGAAAAAAGGTGAAAGTAGAAGCTGATGAGAGACTGTACTAAAATGACAAAACCACCAACTTCCTGAATGTGCGACATGCAATAATATAATTTGTAACAAAGATCATCGCTCAATATTTGAAAACCATTTCAAAGTATTTCATAACAGTAAATAATTTGAACTACATTGACAGATGATTTACAACAAAGGCTGCCTGACATTGATCCACCCAAAGGAAAGACAATGGCAGAAACAGACCTGCCAACCCCACAAAATCTTCCACACTAACACACAGGGCCAGTGCCAAAATAGGGAGAGCTGTCTCTCAGACTAGTCAAGCAACATACTGACTGTCAATCATACTCACGGAATCATACCTAACAATATCCCAGATGCCACCATCACCACCTCTGGATATGTCCTGTCCCACAGGCAGGACAAATCCAACAGAGGTGCCAGCGCAGTGGCAGTCAGGAAGAAGTTGCCCTTGGAATCTTCAACATTTACTCTGGACCCCACGAAGTCTTGTGGCTTCAGGTACCATCCTCCCTTGGTTGATGCAACAGAACTCCACGTTGAATAATAGTTGGAGGAAGTACTTTACATGAGTAAATAATTTGAACTAGATTAACAGCTGATTTAAAAACAGTGCACCTGGCAATGACCTCAAAAAAAAGGACAATGGCAGAAAGAGCCCTGTCAACTCCACAAAATCCTCTTTATGAGCATGTGGGGTCAGGATGGCATGGGTACAAAATGTACTCTTGGTGGGCAAACCATTACTATTCATACACCCATCCAGGTGCTTCTTAAATGTTGTAATGATGAGGTGTTAAAGGGTTAATTTGTTCTGCTGACCTACAAGAAATTTGATGCCCCGGGGACAGGGTGGTATGTTTCTGTCTTGCAGGGAGAAGGTAAAAAACCTACAAGCCATTTCCTGTTATTCAGATGCAATTTAATCACACTGTTTCTGGAAATAATCAAACCACTACATTGCATCTTCAGTGGCATGTGACGATGGGGAGTGGGTGGGGGTTGTCTTCTGGACATTACTGATGGTGATGTAACATCTTGTATAAAGGAAAAACTGGTCCCTTTGTTCAGAGAGCTTTGCCTGACATGCTCCGCAAGCATTGCAAAGAATGTTAAGTGATCCTCAAAGCTTGTACTTGCTTAATAAATTTTGGCTGTTCACAGAAGTTGGCATATTACAGTTGCATCAAGTGTCTAAGTGTACAAGCTAATAATTGCACCAGTGAGATATTAATTTGCTCTGCTGACCTGTAGGAAATTGGATGTCCGAGGTGAGGATAGGATGCCTCTAACTTACAGGTAGATTGCAAGGAATTTATATTCCAACTCTTGGCATTCAGAGCCAATTCCTAGTTATTCAGAATAAAAGAACTGCATCACCCTCCTAACCAAAATCAATAAGAACATTGCATTGGAATTTTGACTACTCCCCATAGTTTAAAAAAATGATTCACAACAGATTTGACCATTAAGGGATACATTATATCATTTCTGGAGATGGTCAGGTCACTGCATTCTGCCTTGAGTGGCACTTGACTATGGGGGGGGGATGGCTGGGATTTCTCCTGTAGGCAATACTGACTGCGATGTAAAGACTTTATATAAAAGAAGGACTGTTACTTTGTTCGGAGAGATCCCGGTGACATGGCTTCACAAGCATTGTGAAGTGTGTTATGGATTTCTCTGCTTGTACAATATTTAGTATTTTGCTTGTTCACAGAAGTTGATATGTTCCAGTTGCATCAAGTGTGTAAAGAGCCTCAAGGAAAAAAAGAACCTAACAATATCAGGTGCCCATTAATTCAGAAAATTGTTATCTATGCAGGAACAAGCGTGTTTTTTTCCTGAGAGCCACAGTTTAATTTTGCAATGTTTAGATATTAGTTAATTCATTGGCAGCAACTCATTCTAATCCCAAACGTAATACTTACATTTACAGATTACATTCAATTTTTAAAAAATATTGTTCTATGTTCCAAGATCCAGACAAAAATAACATTGAAGATGCAAGATTGAGAGCACTTTAGATAGAAAGCGAACAGAATTCAAGTCAAATATATAAGATACCATCAAAACAGAGGTGTGTATTTAAAATCTGTCAGAAAAATTTGGCATAGTACAAAGAGATACCCAAAAATACTCATTATTGCAATAGCATATTTCACCATCAAGGATTGAGCCAAAACACCTAACCCACTTACCAAGCATTTAAACAGGTATTATTTTCCTGATGAAGGGCTTATGCCCGAAACGTCGAATTTCCTATTCCTTGGATGCTGCCTGACCTGCTGTGCTTTAACCAGCGACACATTTTCAACTATCATTTTCTCTTGTTGACTGGTAACATGCAGAGTTGCCATTTATGCTGACAATGGAGCAGCGAAAGGGAGGGAATTTGGGGTTAGTGTCATAGTACAATTAAAGATAACTCAGGAGAAATTGCAGCAATGTTTAGAATATACTAACTACAGGATAGACGCACTGGAAAGAACATTTTATACAGAGAGGAAGCTCCAGAATCAAGAGTGCAGAATTCGCTTCCAATTCAACAGTTCAGAGTGTATAGCTTTCATTGAATGATTAGATGGGATATATGACTGAAAATGATAAAGGAATTTATAAACAGAGTATTCAGGCTTTTTACTTACAGATACAAAGTCAAATTACCTATTTATGATTAATATATTTCTAGATATTCAGAGTCTTTACTTTTTAAATCGCTTCTAACATCCACCATATCAAGTAGTTTCAAATTTACATTCTAAAAAACACATTAAATGCTCTCACCTAATTTCAAAAAAATTATGCATTCCACTCTTTAGCATTAACAGTTTACTGGCGTTCCCTCTCCCCAAAGCTAACTTTCAGAATAAATATTAAACAGTTTGAAAACCACCTGTCTTTTCTTTTAACAAATTTATCCTGATCAGCAGTCGGGTATGAAGGCACCAGAGACTTGACTCCGCATATACAAAATGAACATTAATGTGCGGGTATAGTCATGACCATGCAAATAAAATCTCAGGGACACAATCCAGTCCAGAACATGGTAGTATCTGCAGAATATCAGTGAAACCACATTTCAACCATGCAATTTGTATACTTATTTTCCAAATTGTACTGTTCTGAACTTGAACTTGTGCTATGAAAAAAAGTCTTCACCTATTACAAGTATTTCAGACATTTTCATGTGGTACATCTTGTTTCTCAATGAACAGAAATAAAGAAATAATGCTGGAGCAAAATATAGAACAAAGATTGCAAGCTACACAAATTTTAATGTCTACATTAAAATTGCATTAGAACATGCTAGATGCAACACTAGAAAAATCAACCATACATATTACCATAACATACAATTTTCTATTCTTAACTATGGATTTTCAAAGCCGCACATTTCACATGCCATATTCACAATCATGCGATTACATAAAATTGCAGGGAATATTTTAGTTATATTCAGTGATTTACAAAAACTACCACCACCCAATGCATTGAACACTGACTTTCAGAGTTAACTTCTCAGCAAACAGGACTTTTGTCGAAGGACAAATCCAGATATTGGGTGATGAGAACAACGAACAGATGGGTCTGACTGTAGCAGCAATTCATGTTCTTGCACTCATCATTAGCATGTTTAATTCACTTTCGATGTTGTGGAAGTCATTTTTGATCTGCGAACAGCCTACCTACATTTTACATTAACAAAAAACTTTCAATGTAGATTACTTAAATGCAGGAATGCAACCAGATTAATGCATTACACATTACCAACATTGCACAGTATCAGCATAAATCTTAGCCTGCACCACTTAAAATGAAGTCTACCAAAAATAAACATTCCAGTATACCAGCCTCGACAGCTCTTCCTGTTTAAAATTAGTCCAGAAATAACAACAAACAGTCATTCACTCAGGGCATCCCAAACATTTCATAATAGATTTTATAGGATCACAACTTCTTTACTGAAAAGAACAAATGCTTCCAGAACAAGGTCCTACAATTAAAGTGACTAAATAAGTAGCCAGTTAATTTGTTTTGGCATTGGAGGAACAAGTGTTGATTCAATGGCAAGTGAAAACTCCCTGCTCTACAGTGTATACATTTTATTCCATCCACCTGAATAACATGTTGGCAGAGAGACGTCTGTTTACTGTGATCTAGAACACTGCTTGGAGCACGACATCATTCCTTCAGAATTACCGTACATGCAAGAGTAATAGTCGAATTTTTTTGACTACTAGTCTCAAAACAAATTTTAAAAAATGAATTATAGTCATTCTGAAAATGCAAAGAGCAACAGTCGGCAGCCTGGAAGACCCAGAACAGAGCATGAGGACCAGCAGATTGAAAACCTTAACTGACACACTAACTCCCATTATCTGTGAAGAACTAGGGTCGACATTTACATGAGAAATGGAAAATTCCAGAATTTTTTGTGAAAACAGGGGGTCGACCTTTACACAAGACTATCACGTGAGTAAATACAGTACGTGCACAAATCACGTGCTGATACCCTGGAGTGATCGACATCTATTTCACTGAGTGTGAACACAACTGAATCAAAACATTTTCCAAATCATCCCGCAAAGACGCAACATGTAGTAACAAATAATAAGAAAGGAGTTATGGTGGTCCAAGGTTCAACCTCCATACAGCAGACATCAGAGTAGGAGAAGCATCGGCCTCATCAAGGCCACATGCAGAGACATTTATCAAGTAGAAAAAGGGTGAAAAATTAAGGCTAGAGCAATGTCAAGTTTATAGTTCTGGTATACATTGATTAATACTTTTGATTCATTTCTAATCAAACACATACAACATTTGAAGCCACTGTTTTATTAACAACAAATGAATTTCACACTGTTTAAGAGTATTACAAAGATCTCTAGACAAAATTGCTGATGAATTCAACATTGCACAATTTTATTTCATTACAATGAGTCTTAGAAACATTACACTGGACTGCACAGCTTGTTTTTAAAAGCACTCGCTACCTATTGCAATTGGCATTTCACTATGTATATTGCTCCATCTTTTCAAAGACAATAAAACAAGGCATAGGGGACCATTCCAGCACCTCATCTCTTCCACTATTCAACTATTCTTTTCCCACAACCCTTGAACCCTTTATCAAGAGCCTACATACCTGCCTTAAATAGACAATGACTTTGCCTCAAACGTCCTCTGATGGACAGCACTTCAACAAATTCAACATACTTTGTGCAAGGAATGCTTAACTTCTATATTTCTCTTTCTAAAAAAATAAAGTTTAGATTATAGTTATTTTCAGACGAATTTCAACACTATTTATATCAAAGCAGCCAACTTGATTAGCACCTGATGAACAGAGACTGACAAGAACCATACCTCCTTGTACAAGAGGGCAAGAGTATATGCTCAATGCTAAGGTCCTGGGGAGTACTGCAGAAGAGACCTTGGTGTGCAGGTTCATAGTTTTTTTTTAAAAGAGTGGATTCGCAGGTATCTAGGAGTGAAAAAGGTGTTTGTCATGCTTGCCTTTACTGGTCAGTGCACTGAGTATGGTAAAAACAAGGGCTGCAGTTGCTGGAAACCAGATTCTAGATTAGAGTGTGCTGGAAGAGCACAGCAGTTCAGGCAGCATCTGAGGAGCAGGAAGTTGTGAGGTCATATCGTGGCTGTACAGGACATTGGTTCGGCCACTTTTGGAATAGTGTGTGTGTGTAATTCTAGTCCCTTTGGATGTTGTGAACCTTGTAGAGAGAGGATTTACAAGGATGATGCCAGATTGGCATTATAGGGGAAAACTGAACAGACTGGGGCTGTTTTCCCTAGAGTGTCAAGGCCGAAGGGTGACCTTATGGAGATTTATAAAATCTGAGGGGCGGGGGGGAAGGAAGAGGAGGAGAGGAGTTGTCCAAAATAAGAGGGCATAGGTTTAAGGTGAGAGGGGAAAGATTTAAAAGGGATCTAAGGGGCAACTGTTTCACAGAGGGTGGTGGGAAAATGGAATGAACCGCGAGAGGAAGCAGTGGAGATCAGATGTTAACGGTTAATTTGTTCTGCTGGACGTCTGAGAAATTGGACACCTTCGGGGGCGGGGGGTTGTTTTGCAGACAGAATACGACAACCTAGCCCACACTGCTTGAAGGAATAACCTAACCACTTTATTTCCAGAAATAATCAAATTACTACATTGTCTTGAAGTGGCATGTGACTATTGGGGGGGGGGGGGGATGCCTTCTGGGCATTACTGATGGTGATGTAAAATTCTGCATTAAAAAGGGAGGACTGTTCCCTTGTTCAGAGAGCCTTGCTTGACATGCTCCGCAAGCACTGCCAAGTGTGTTAAGTGATCCTCCAGAAAGCTTGTACTTCATAAATTTTGGCTGTTCACAGAAGTTGGCATATTGCAGTTGCATCAAGTGCACAAGAATTTCCAAAAATAACCTAACAGAGGCTAGTTCTACTACAACATTAAACAGGCATCTGGATAAGCATAATGAATAGGAAGCGTTTAGAGGGATATGGGGCAAATGTTGGGACGGAGATTAATTTTGGAAAAACTAGTCAGCATAGATGAGTTGGGCCCAAAGGTCTGTGTAGCTCAGCGACTCAAAGATATGACCTGCACCACCAAGGAGGACAAGGGTAGAAGCATGGGAACATCATCAAATTTTCCCATTGCCACTAACCAGACTTGAATCTACAATCACCGATCCCTCACTGTTGTGTCAAAGTCAAAGCCTTGTAACTCTCCACTCTGGCAGACCTTTGGATATTCTCACATCACAGGGAATGCGGTAACTCACGATTATCTTCTCCAGACCAATTAGGAATGGGCAAAATGCTAATCTTGCAATGATGCACAAATCCAATGAATAAATACCAATATAAAAACAGTAAACTGGAAAAGCATGAAATCTCGAACAAAAACTTTGAATGCAGACATTCCTGGTTGGGCCAGCATTTAGCTCTCATTGTCCTTGAGAAGGTGAAAGAGAGCAGGTCATTTGAGCATTCTCGATCTATGCTTGATGTGAGTTTAGAATTAGAGGGAGCTATCTAACTGAAACACAGAATATGGGGGGCCTGGACAGGGTGGACCACAGATGTTGCCACTAGCAGGACAGATTAGGACCCAAGAGCACAGCCTCACAGTGAAAGGGGCAAACCTTTAGAACCAAGATGAGAAATGTCTTTCCAGAGGGAGCTGGAGGCCAAGTCATTAAGAAAGAGATAGGCAAGTTCTTGACTGGCAAGGGGCAAAGGCTTACAGGAAGTTGACAAGAGAATGAGGTTAAGAAATATATCAACCGTCACCAAATTGTGGAGCAGATTCTTTACCCACCACTACTGGAGGAATTGCGAGTTAGTTACAAGTCAGGGTGGTGCGTACCTTGGAGTGGAATCTGCAGGTGGTGTTCCCATTTATCTGCCATTGTCAGTTTAGAAAGTACTGGCTGAAGTGCCAATGCAGTTCTTCTTTATAGTAAGTGAACAGCTTGTAGATCAACTGAAAAGGATAGTTAAGAGTCATTCACAATTCTGTGTTCTGGAGACAAGACCAAGTGAGGGTGGCAGGTGCCCTTTCCTTCAAAAAAAAGGTTTAAGAGAACTAGATGGCTTTTATAAGCAACCGTTTCATGGCCACTGTGCAAGACTAGCTTTCAATTCCACATTCTTCATTATAGTCATATTTCTACCAGATACCTTGGTGGGATTTGAGCCTTAGCATCCGGAAACTAGTCTGATAACAGTTCATAAGTAAAATGTGATACAAAATAAAAGAGTTTCATCCATTTTAAATATTGAGGTCACAAAAAGTTAAGAGTATTCACTGCTTAGAGTACTGCAAAACAGTCTCAAAAGGAGCATGATCTAATTAATGATTGAATTTAACCCCTTCACAACTAACCAAGATCAAATGATTCTAAGAGCACCTAATACCACACTATTCACTTTGACAGAAAGTACAAATAAAGGAAGAAACTGAAGTATATTGATAAGACTACATATATATGTGACTGCCCACATTTGAGATGAGTTCCAGAGCAATAGTGAATACAGCCAATCTAAACAAAGGCTTTTCCAGCCATACATTAGTAGGGTTTTTTGATGTTGAAGTATTTAAATTGAATGTACAGGGTATTCTGGTATAACGCAATAGTTGTGTTCCTTTGCAACCTTGTACTATAGAAACATCACTATATCCATTCAGTAGAAAGTTTGTGATATCCAAACAGCATCCACAATGTGTCAATCACATTATAACTAATTTGCATTGACGAAACTCTCATTATACCAGAACCTCTATCCCCCAATGGGTCAATCAAAAAGGAAAGCAGGTTTATCCACGGATTCCTCCACAAGTGAGCAAACGAGCCCACATGGACAGAACCGTGAAAAGTTTAAATGCAAAATGAGCTCTCCAAACCAGCAGAAACCTATTGGCAATGAAGAACACAACTGAACTTTATACTCAGGAGAAATACACAATTATAAATGGAGATTATAAAACCAATTAAAAGTCCCAGAATTACAAACACAAAGTAACATATTCAGTCACCAAGTGCCTCTGCTTGTGTCTCTAACCAGCAGATTACAAAAAAATGCATATGAAGCAGACCAATATAATATCTTGGACAACTCATCTCCGTCATTTCAATGGCAAACTATTGACCAACCATTTTAACTTGGTGCCCATACACAACTGCACAGGTATGTATGAAATAATTAAATGAGTGTGGAAGTCCCCATTGAAAAAGCCTGAAATTCTCTTCAGCGAAAAGTAATGCTGCTTCCCAACAAGTAGTTAAAATTAGTGATGAATTTTAGACCGTGTACCCAAAATAATGGTCATTAAGATCATCTTTCAGGGGAATTTCAAGAGGACAAAGATTTACAGAAGAAACCTAACTATGGAGTATGAAAATTAGGGAACAGCAGAGATAAATTAGAACAACTCATGCATGGGTGGAGGAGGAGCTGGGAGTTTACAGATCAAAGGCAAAGTAAATTAAATCAAGCTAGGAAGCTCTTATATACAGAAAAAGTAATATCAAGTTGCGATCAGGACTAGGCAGAGATTGGCAAATCAGTAAAGGATAAATCAAGAGAATAGGAGTCGAAGGTCATCAGATCAGCCTTAGTCTCACTGAATGGCACAGCAGACAATGATAGGCTGAATGGCTCTCTTCTGTTATCATATCTTACGGGAGTAAAATGTCAAAGAAGATGTGACATGAGTGAACAAAACTCTAAAAGTAGTATACAAATTACAAGACAGTGAAATAGCAAAGCTAGCTCACCACCTCAGGCTTTTTTGGAAATATAATTTGGTCATGGGTTACTTGTTGATTTTATGGGGCTACTCTTTCACTCATTCACTGTAGGGTCAAGAAAAAAAGTGATTTATTTTTGAAAGAGTGATTAAGAAAAACCAACGGCCAAAGAAGTTAATGTATTTCATCTTTCACATGTTAACAATCAAACTTCACCACAATCCCTGGACTCAGCTCACTTCAAGTGCTTTTCATAGTTTGTAAAGCAGATCAAAATGTCTGAAAACCTTAGGTCAAGACACCAGGGCTACTAAGAATGTGTATAGGGTATGAGCAGGCAGAGTAAGAGTTAAGTTTGAGTTTAGTAAAATAAGAGGTTCAGCTGAGCAAGATTCAGATCAGATAAGAACTTACAATTAACAATGGGGTGCTGGAGGCAAGGGTAATGGGTTAACAAGGGAGAAAAGCGTTCATTATGCAGAGCCATTTAACAATATTGGAAGCACTCAGTATGTAAGGTCAGTTTAACAAGGTGAAACTTATTCATTATGTGAAGCCAGTTATTCAATGTGTAACAGCAAATTAGTTAATCTTTATTATTGACACTCACTGATTGTAATGGTCACCCTGTCCATTATGAATGTTGCCTTATGTGGACACTCCTCCTTGTAAAATGACTATATAGGTCATTGTGGAACTCGTGTCTCTGTGCACATTGGGCTCTCGAAGGACAGAGAGCAGTTGTCAGAAGAGATCAAGGAGGAAAAACTCTTCTCTCCACGTGCTTTGCTTTGATTGAGGACTGAAATCAGCTGACAAGTAATCGGTCAAACTTATACCTGCAGATTAAATGCACCTTAACAGCTACAACAAAAGAAACCATGACCCTCATCACCAAATACTGTTCTCAATTTCTAAAAATATTCAACAGTCTCCCCAACCATTACCACAGGATTACAGGGAAATTAACAACAGGATGAACATCATCTCACTCATTTGCTACCCTTGAAGAGATTCTCAATACAAATGGTTAATGTTACCTCATTAGAGTTTCTGGCCATCTCATTTTTTCTGCTCCTCGTTTCCTGGTCCCAGGACTGCCTTATCTTTCACGATAACTAGTCCTCAAACTCCAAACTATGTTCCATCCCTCCCTTAGTACTTCTAATGGTAGATTTTGTATCTTAAGAAACCAAAGTAGAAAAGGCAGAATCTGTGATTGAAAGAGCAATTACTCAGGGTCTGCCCCAACCATACATAATGGCTGAAGAATTTAAGTTAAAGGGGATCTGATGAGCTCTGTTGACATCAAATGCAGTAGTCTGATCCCTATCCCTGAAAAGGGAAACATGCATCCCTGCCCTGTGTAGGTAAGTAAAAAATCTGCAACTTCTTCATGGCTTGGCAAACACTACCAAGGACCCACTTTCAGACAGTAAACTCAAGGAGAATGTAACTTAATACAAAACTGAATATTGTCACCTATCTTTGACATTTTGCACAGTGAAGAGTTTCAAGGACAAAATACAGCTAAGTATTTTGAACACTGAACGGACGTTTCAGAGGTGGCAGTTCTTGCAATGGAAAACATGGGATCAGAATCAGTTCAGAATCAAAAGCAGTGCTGCCTGGAACATAACACTGTAGAGACAATAGTATTTAAAATTAGCAGCTAAAATTAAGAAAGGGAAGACATTTCTGTCTGTCAAAAAAGTGGGGAAATGGAACAACATGGAGCTACAAAATTCACTGAAAGAACATGAAAACATTTTTCAATGCTGTGCAAGAAAACACCTTGCAATGTTTACCCTCATTTTATTTACACTGACTTTTGTGCAGGGATTCATGTCAAATGCATAGTCTTAGTAAAAAACATTATTATATTACACTATTTAATAAGGAACAGCATTGCAAATTTGACCTGTAAAGTTTATTTAAGACCATGATCAATTCCATCATAACTGCAAATGTGTTGCTGGTCAAAGCACAGCAGGTTAGGCAGCATCTCAGGAATAGAGAATTCGACGTTTCGAGCATAAGCCCTTCATCAGGAATAAGAGAGAGAGAGCCAAGCAGGCTGAGATAAAAGGAGGGACTAGGGGGAGGGGCGATGGAGGTGGGATAGGTGGAAGGAGGTCAAGGTGAGGGTGATAGGCCGGAGTGGGGTGGGGGCGGAGAGGTCAGGAAGAGGATTGCAGGTTAGGAGGGCGGTGCTGAGTTGAGGGAACCGACTGAGACAAGGTGGGGGGAGGGGAAATGAGGAAGCTGGAGAAATCTGAATTCATACCTTGTGGTTGGAGGGTTCCCAGGCGGAAGATGAGGCGCTCCTCCTCCAGCCGTCGTGTAGTTGTGTTCTGCCGGTGGAGGAGTCCAAGGACCTGCATGTCCTCGGTGGAGTGGGAGGGGGAGTTAAAGTGTTGAGCCACGGGGTGATTGGGTTGGTTGGTTCGGGCGGCCCAGAGGTGTTCTCTGAAGCGTTCCGCAAGTAAGCGGCCTGTCTCACCAATATAGAGGAGGCCACATCGGGTGCAGCGGATGCAATAGATGATGTGTGTGGAGGTACAGGTGAACTTGTGGCGGATATGGAAGGATCCCTTGGGGCCTTGGAGGGAAGTGAGTGTGGAGGTGTGGGCGCAAGTTTTACATTTCCTGCGGTTGCAGGGGAAGGTGCCGGGGGTGGAGGTTGGGTTGGTGGGGGGTGTGGATCTGACAAGGGAGTCACGAAGGGAGCGGTCCTTGCGGAACGCTGATAGGGGAGGGGAGGGAAATATATCCTTGGTGGTGGGGTCCGTTTGGAGGTGGCAGAAATGGCGGCGGATAATACGTTGTATGCGCAGGTTGGTGGGGTGGTAGGTGAGAACCAGTGGGGTTCTGTCTTGGTGGCGGTTGGAGGAGCGGGGCTCAAGGGCGGAGGAGCGGGAAGTGGAGGAGATGCGGTGGAGAGCGGGGTCCCGCTCCTCCGCCCTTGAGCCCCGCTCCTCCAACCGCCACCAAGACAGAACCCCACTGGTTCTCACCTACCACCCCACCAACCTGCGCATACAACGTATTATCCGCCGCCATTTCCGCCACCTCCAAACGGACCCCACCACCAAGGATATATTTCCCTCCCCTCCCCTATCAGCGTTCCGCAAGGACCGCTCCCTTCGTGACTCCCTTGTCAGATCCACACCCCCCACCAACCCAACCTCCACCCCCGGCACCTTCCCCTGCAACCGCAGGAAATGTAAAACTTGCGCCCACACCTCCACACTCACTTCCCTCCAAGGCCCCAAGGGATCCTTCCATATCCGCCACAAGTTCACCTGTACCTCCACACACATCATCTATTGCATCCGCTGCACCCGATGTGGCCTCCTCTATATTGGTGAGACAGGCCGCTTACTTGCGGAACGCTTCAGAGAACACCTCTGGGCCGCCCGAACCAACCAACCCAATCACCCCGTGGCTCAACACTTTAACTCCCCCTCCCACTCCACCGAGGACATGCAGGTCCTTGGACTCCTCCACCGGCAGAACACAACTACACGACGGCTGGAGGAGGAGCGCCTCATCTTCCGCCTGGGAACCCTCCAACCACAAGGTATGAATTCAGATTTCTCCAGCTTCCTCATTTCCCCTCCCCCCACCTTGTCTCAGTCGGTTCCCTCAACTCAGCACCGCCCTCCTAACCTGCAATCCTCTTCCTGACCTCTCCGCCCCCACCCCACTCCGGCCTATCACCCTCACCTTGACCTCCTTCCACCTATCCCACCTCCATCGCCCCTCCCCCTAGTCCCTCCTCCCTACCTTTTATCTCAGCCTGCTTGGCTCTCTCTCTCTTATTCCTGATGAAGGGCTTATGCTCGAAACGTCGAATTCTCTATTCCTGAGATGCTGCCTAACCTGCTGTGCTTTGACCAGCAACACATTTGCAGCTGTGATCTCCAGCATCTGCAGACCTCATTTTTTACTCAATTCCATCATAACACATGAATCATATTGCTCAAGATAAGCTGGTTTAATAAACCATTACAAAATGAATACTTGTAAATCCTGCAAACATCAGACTTTACTGAATGTGGTCTTAAATAAAAGTGAAAACCAAATAAACGGTGGGAAATGGTATAATTCTCCTGACATTATGTGCACTCTGCTTCAAGAATCTAATATGCTGTCTTCAACTGACTAACACACATCTTTGTTGTGGAGGTTACTAGTTAAGAGTTTGTGAACCAATAACTAGACATCATTCATAAAATTCTACCAAGGATCAAGGGTAAATATCAAAACCAGAAAGTTAAGTTTTGAGGTTTTTACACACGACTCAACTGCAACACACCAAATTCTGTGAACAAGCAACCAAATTTATTAAGCACAGTACAGTACAAGCTTTAGAGAAATCTTTAACAAACATCGCAGGGGCAATGGGGCTGTGGCAAAAGCTTATTGAAGAAAACAGTCCTTCCTTTAGAAAATCTTTAAATCACAGTTACAATGCCCACAAGAAAACCCCCAGTCACTCCCTCACTGCAATAGGCCACACAAGATACAATGCAAATCATCCCTTAAACAGTCAAACCTGTTACAAAAAAAACGATTTGCAACTACAGAGGAACCTCGATTATCTAAATGACACAGGCAGGGAATATTTTGTTCAGATAACTGAATGCCGGATAACACAATTTAGCCAAGTATCACTACCTTGATGTCTTGGTCTGATAAAGAACGTTTGGATAATCGAGGTTCCTTTGTTTAGGGGAGTAGTCAGATTCCAACTATAAATGTTCCTACAGATTTCTGATTAGGGGATGAAAAATCGAAGTTACCCCTGAATGGCAAGGAAATGGCCATGTAAACCTCTCACATTCCACCTATAGGGCAAATACACACTACCTTACCCCAGGGCATTCAATTTCTTGCAGTCAGTAAAGCAAATTAACTCTTTAATGTCTCATTAGCACTAAAATTGTGAAGGACCCGGAAAGATTTATTTTCCGATAAAAAAGTTGTCCTATCAGCATCATTTTGGGCATTGAGAGGCATTGTCAAGCAAAGTATAAAGTTCATTAAAGCCCTTCACAGCCACAGACCGACATCTCCAGAGATACAACTCTTGGCTCTAAAGTGACAATCCAGACATCAAACGATATAGACTTTTCAATTATGGCAGCATTCAACCCCAGTCAACAATTAACAATTCCCTATGCAGCACAGACTTTGCCACAACCACGTAAATTAACAATACATGGAATCAGTACACACAGTTATAAAAAAAACTCTCACTTTCATCATAATAAAAAGAATATTCCCAAAGACCTAGATATATCCACCTCAAAATCACTGTCGCTGCTTTGCACTTCTCCACTTGTCAGTGAACTGTTGCATTTATCAACTGCACATCCACCTACATTCCCCCACAGACTCATTCATAAGCTTTGCATTTCACCAAAAAATTCCAACTAGAAAATCTACAGAGGAAACAGCCTGCACAGTACACCACTCCTTTTTGTACAGTACAGGATATGGTTTGCAAAAATGCAAGCTGATTTAAAAAAAACCAAAGATTCTCAAGTTGCAAAATAACCAAATTATTTGTATAACATTTAACTGAGACATATACAAGGATTAATACTGAAGGATTAATTTGTCATTGGGTTGGAATATAAAAGCACCATTGTGCTACTGAGAATTTATAAAGCTCTGGTTAGGCCCCATTTGGAGTAGTGTGTCCAGTTTTGGTCGCAACACCTCAGGAAGGACATACTGGCACTGGAGCGTGTCCAGCGGAGATTCACACAGATGATCCCTGGAATGGTAGGTCTAACATACGAGGAACGGCTGAGGATCCTGAGATTATATTCATTGGAGTTTAGAAAATTAAGGGGAGACTTAATAGAAACTTACAAGGTAATACATTGCTTAGAAAGGGTGGACGCTAGGAAATTGTTTCCATGAGGCGAGGATACTAGGACCCGTGGACACAGCCTTAGAATTAGAGGGGGTCAATTCAGAACAGAAATGCGGAGACATTTCTTCAGCCAGAGTGTGGTGGGCCTGTGGAATTCATTGCTGCAGAGTGCAGTGGAGGCCAGGACGCTAAATGTCTTCAAGGCAGAGATTGATAGATTCTTGATGTCACAAGGAATTAAGGGCTACGGGGGAATGCTGGTAAGTGGAGTTGAAATGCCCATCAGCCATGATTGAATGGTGGAGTGGACTGGATAGGCCGAATGGCCTTACTTCCACTCCTATGTCTCATGGCCTTATGTAAAAATCAGCAATCAAAGCGGAATGTAGCCCATCCTTCACAGACCTGCACCATTCCTTTCTCCCAAACATTAAACAGGCAAGACATCTACCCATTCTCTTATCTTCACGGAATTCTTCGAGGTTTGTATAAAGATTTGTAGCTCAGATGCTGGTTGTCATGGTCATGCGTCTGCTCACCGAGCTGGGATATTGAGTTGCAGATATTTCTTCCCCTGTCTAGATGACATCTTGGTGCTTTGGAGCGTCCTCTGAAGCACTGCTGTACTGTGCCTTCTAAAATTTATTTGGTTCCATTTTGCTGTTTCTGGTTGTTTGTTGTAGTGGCCAGTATATTGGGTCTCAGTCTTACTGATACATTCTGTGGCGGAGTGCCATGCTTGTAGAAATTCTCTGGCTGTCCTGTTTAGCTTGTCCAATAATCGTAGCGTTGTCCTAGCTGAATCTGTAGTCCTTGTCATCTGTGTACGGCTACTAGGGACAGCCGGCTGTGGAGTTTAATGGCTAGCTGTGTTCACGGATGCAGATTACTAGTTGTCTGCCTGTTTGCCCTATAGCATTTCGTACAGTCATTGCATAGAATGCTGCATGCTTTTTTTGGTGGGCGGGGGGGGGGTGGAATATCTGGTAATCACACAGTTGATGCAGAGTTTAATGGCACATTCAATATGGTCATTCCCACCTCAAGTGAGAATGTTAAGGGGTTAATTTGCTCTGCTGACCTGTATGAAATTGGATGCCCTGTAGGTAAGGTGGTAAGTTTCTCTGATTTGCAGGTATGGAAAAAAATTTACATATTGATTCTGAATAGCAGATGACTAAGAACATTAAAATTAAAATTCTGACTATAGCCCGCCATTTAAAAATAAGTGATTTACATCAGATCTTGCTTTGAAGGAATGATCTAAATTACATTCTTTCTGGAAATAGTCGTCACTGCATTGTTCTGAACTGCACATGACTATGGGGGAGCAGCTGAGGGTTGTCTTGTGGGCATTACTAACTGATGAAAAAAATTTTGTATAAAGGAAAAACTGGCCCCTTTGTTCAAAGATCTCGTCAGGCTTTATAACCACCGCGACGCCTTGTTAAGGGTTCCTCCAAACCTTGTACATGTTTTAATAAATTTTAGCTGTTCACAGAAGTTGGCATATCGCAGTTGCATCAAGTGTGTAAGAATCTCAAGAAAAAGAACCTAACAATAAGTACCAGACAACCTTACTCACTCAGCAGCCCTTACTTGAATGCTGTCCTGAATTTGTGCACACTGACTGCTTCAGCATCTCAATCAGCAAACACACACTCACTTCTGACCTCACAAAGAGAAGCTGATGAAGTAGTTTTAGATTGTTGCAGCTAGGAGACTAAACTGAAGAACTCCTGCAATGATGCCCTTGGACGGAGATGAATGACCTCCGACAACCACAACCCACCTTTTTTTGCACTAGTACAATTCCAATCAGTGAAGAGCTTTGCCCAATGTTCATTAAGTCCAGATTTGTTAGAGTTCCTTCCTAGCATATTCTGATCTTGACATCAAGGTGCCATTTGAACTCACTCCCACCTCATGTCTAGAATTTAGTTCTTTTGTCCATGTGACCAAGGCTGGAAAGAGGTCAGGAGCACTGACAGAACTGAACCTGAATATTAGAGAGCAGGATACTCCTTTTCAAGTACTGTTCGACAAAACTGGATAGCTCTTTTGATAAATTAGCTAATGATTTGACTGATCGGTCAGTAATTTAAGTGTTAGATTTGTCATTTGTGCAGAGGACAGACCTCGACAGGTTACCAAGATTTTTAGGTAGATGCCAGTGTTGGTACTTAGTATCAGTTAATGTCATTGCCAAAATATGGCTAAATCTCATAGCCATTACAATATCCAATATTTTCAACTATTTCATATTATGAAGAAATGAACCAAATTAGTTGAAGACTGGCATGTCATTCTGAACAACAGGCAGTTGAGATGGATCAGCCACTGACTACATATACATCAACGCTGGCTATTACACTGATGTATTGGACTTCCATATTCTCAACTCTGGGGATCTCTGGAGATTACTCCTCCAAGGTGCTTAATTTTCCACACCAGTCACGACTAGATGAGAAAAGACTGATCTATTGGTTGTGGAGATCATTTAGCCCTGCCGACTGCATTTTGCTTCCACATTTTCGCAGTTAGTTTCACCCGTAGAAACTTTTTTCTGGCATGCTTATTGTTTCTCCTGTCATGCTCCCCTGCTTTCTTCATTGAAACTGGAATTATTTCTCAGCTTATTTGCAATGGTAAAACAAAGGAATGTCAGTCCATGAAGTTACAGATTGCAGTTGTAAATAATTCTGATGAATTATGGATGCTCAGTTTCAACACCATAAATCAGTCTAAAGGCCTTTCAATTTAGCATGATGATAATGACAAATTGTTAACTAACTGTCTAGACCAAATAATTCAAAGACTAAATTCATTAGATCAACACAAACCAATAAACACATTGGAAGTGCAAAAGGTACAACTAAATCACCACCAATAAGTTTAAATGACACCATATGCTCATTAAGCCACCCCACCAGCTCTCAACTCTACAAGGTCAGCAAATTCACCTTTTAGTGACCTTGATCTACAGTTTACCTTATTGTTCAGTGCAGTTGTTAGGTTGCAAAGCTAAAATTTCTCTACTTCAGTTTGTGATCTCTGCATGGTATCATTTTCATAATCTACAGATGTCCATTTCAAACTACGTGTAACTATTTGCACAGAACATTGCATGACTTTGCCTTGAATCTATGCAGTACCTTCAAAATCACACTATTCCAAGACATTCCTTATTTTTAGGAAGTACATAACAATAAGAATGATAATTTAAGTGAGGTTCTTAATCAGGAGCCAGTGTTGATCAGGGAGCACAACAGTGAAATGTGAACTGAACTTTAGACTGAAATAACAAAGTAGATTTGGAATGAACTTAATGATTTGGAGACAAGAAAGCAGAAGGCCACCAGGACTGAATTGGAGTAGTGGAACCTAAAGAAGACAAGGGCATGGATAAGTGTCTTTGAAGTTGCACTAAGACAGGACGCATGTTGCAAGGCAGCCGCATTGTTGACATGGTTGGGTTTGGAAACTCATCTCCAGGTCAAACACAGAAGCAAGCTTGCAAATAATATGATTCGGCCTCATACAGCTACTAAAGGAAGGGATGGAGTTTGTGGTAACATTCACTTGGATTTCACATTCTCCAAAAATAGAAATGCAGCAGCATACAAGGAAATAACATCCTATTAAAAAAGTCATGTCCATGGAAAACGGGGGAAAAAAAACAGGGTAAGGAGGAAGACAGAATCTCATCGGTGCAATCTATTCATGGTATAGAAAGAAACCAATATTGGCAGGTTTCCCACAGATTATGAAGAGGCACTTTCACCAAATCCCCCAAGCTGTTCAACTTCCAAAATACTTCCCTAGGAATTCCTGTTTGAAATCTGCCATCTTAAAAGTTTATACTTCCTTTGCAGGAATCAAAAGCATACAGTGAAGTAACCTTCAAATTGACTGCATCTGTTTTCAGAAAGCAGTTCCTCATCACCTCATGCTTTGACTGATTTATTTTGAAAAGGTCACAATCCAAATACTTGACATAGCAAAAATTGTACTGGTCAATAAATTAGTCCCAATGGCAGCTTAGTTCTCCCACATGCTTTTAGCTTCTCATCATTGAATTATAATGAACAAGCAAACAAGGAAAACATCATCCCTGGGGCAATCAGGACACTAAGTTACAGTGTGACGAGCAAATCAAATTTACATAGATGAAATGTAAAGTTCAACTTATCTACCACACTGATTATTTTGCATGTGCATACTATTTTCTTATTTCGCATGGTAAAAGCACCTCAAATTGGCTTTGAAAAACCAAGAGAACTACAACTTGAATCCATAAGCACACAAAGCAGTGACGTTTTCCGCAGACACAGATTTAACAGGTCAAGAATGTACTTCTGCAAATGTGTTGCTGGTCAAAGCACAGCAGGTTAGGCAGCATCTCAGGAATAGAGAATTCGACGTTTCGAGCATAAGCCCTTCATCAGGAAAACAATAGCAACATGACATAATTTTTATAGATTCATTATAAGTTGGCCTCCAAGACCACAACAACCAAGTTTTTCAGAGGATCACAGTTCCCTTATTGCATAACTTCCAAATGCATCAAAATGCTCCATTTGCTAAAAGCAAATAGCAGACACTTAGAAACAAAGCTAAAACTTTACATTAACGCAGATAAAGTTCAACATTATGGCAATTTATAAACTAGCATAAAATAAACGTAATCTAATTATCCATTGTTTATGTGCATTAAGGTCTTGAGTTTAGCTATAATTTATTATATTAAATTCACTGGAAAATATTAAGCCACAAAAAAAACACATTACTATTGATAACGTACACTAAATATAGCATAATTAATAAGATATAATATGAAATCACAACACAGCCTTTTTCATATTGGCATTTGGTTAGATAAAAATTGGCCATGCTAATCATTGGCACAGCAAATGTAAGGTTGAAGAACAGCAAGACTGAGGTTATCATAACAAGCATTCTTCAAACAAAATGCATTACCCCCAAAAAGTGCTTTTGGTTTACGTACTCAAGATCAATAAAATAACTTTATATTAACCATGTTTAAATGGTAAATCATTTATCCATCCAGAAGTTAAGGTGAGGGGTAATCACCCAAGTTCAAAATTCCTTAAACATTAATAAGGGAGTGTCAAAGAATTTGTTGCTGTGGAATTCCAGAAAGCAAATCAGTTAGGATTCTACAAGAAATTTGTAAATAAAATATCAGAAAAATTAAGTTAACAGAGATGAGAGTTGTTAATTAGATAGATGTATAAGACCAAGACAGGGGATAAAGAGTTGTCTGACTGGCTAAATATGACTAGAGATTTACCCCAGGATATGGAGGAGCACCTCACCTTTGCTTATATGCGCTAGAATTAGATGAACAACTTTGACATACCAACTTGCAGATATGAGCTGGATATATATAAAAAAAACAGACAAAAATAACTATACAAGTGAGCAAAAGCAAGACAGCACAGGGAAAGTGCGAAGTCACCCACTTTGGATCAGACGAGCAAATTCCTAGTGAGTGCAAGATGTTTAGTGTCAAAAGAATTAGGTGCATCAGTTTCATAACATTTCATAGATAATAAAATGTGATCAAAAAGACACTGCACAACAACAACAAAAATCTGCTTGTCCCAACCAGATCTGAAGTTGATAGATTTATTTGTGCCGAACAAAATTCTAATGCAGCCATGCAAAGGTTACAGTGTATGAATGATCTTCTCTGGTTCCTGTAATTGTAATATTAGCATCGCTCCAGTCAGTGTAAATGGAGCAACTACGTATCCCATAATGCCAAAACCTGCAACTACACAACGACCAAAGAAAACAAGGTTCCTAACGCCGCTGCATATATACAACTTAAAAGAAATCACAACTCTATACACATTCATTTATGCATCAGGAACTGATCGGCATATGAAACTATATTCTAAGTAAACAAATAGTAGCAACTACCTTACACAGATGGACAACTTAAAATTGCCTCTTATGAAGGGGAAAATATCAAAATATCTTAAGCATATTTAATTCCGACGCCACCGCTTACGCGGTCCGAGCGACGTTTCTATCCGAACTGCACGTTTTAAAACAGCGACTTTCAAGAAATACATTTGCTTACTGCGAAACTAACGGCACTTCAGTCCTGTAACCATTACAGCGGATGGAGGCAAATGCAAAGCTTTAGAGAAGGGGGGAAAGAACTAATAGATAGAGTACCTTTCTAACAGGCGGACACCGCATTCCTTGTGGGTGGATTGAAAACTGGCTACACGGCTTAAAAATGATGTGTGGCCACAATGGCAATGTGGGTCCCTGGGAAAGTAGACGTTGCTCTTCCGCTACACACTCTATATACACACACAAACAGATGTGAAAGTGGCGCCGAGCTCCGAGTGCGCCCCGGTTCTGGGCCTCTCTCACACAAAATGGCGTCAGGAAGCAGTTTCCCGCTCTGCGCCGACAACAATAAAAGTTGATTCGTACCCGCTACCTTGCCCACAATCGGGCCTCTCCCTCCTGCTTTTTCCATTTGTCCCACCTCACCTCTAAACTTCACCCTTGAATTCTGACTCTCCTTTCTTATCATACTCTTCCCATCCCCAACTGGACCACTACCGCTGGGTAGCCTTGGCCCAGCCACGACACTCACCGTGTGGTCGGGCCTGCCGAGGCACCGCTCTCGCGCTCCATCTTGCCGTTTAAAAATCCACCCTTAGCTCCTGGAAGAAGCAACCGGCGCCCTTTTGAAGATGCGAGGGGAGGAGGGAGGGTGAGTGTATGAGCGACTTTCCACTTCTACCTTCTCACACACAGCACCCCCTCCCCGTCGAAACTTTGCCTTTCCCTCCGGGCCGGTTTTTCTCTCTCCAACGCTGCTGGGCCCTTAACGACCCCTTGAATCCACCCCCAACCCACCCACACACAGCCGGCGCTTTAAATCCACAACGAAGCGACTCCCCTTGAACCAAAGTCTCCGTTTCCCAGATGGCAGAACCCCCACCCCCTCGACAACACCTTATATAGCGCCCGCCATCTTGACCGGTCCCATTCGCCGAGAGGGGCACGTGACGTCCCGCCGCACCATTCCATTGGACTGTGCCTGCCACGTGACTTCAAATCCTCCCCACCATTGGTCCACCACCTCAGTGTGCGAGTCATAGGACGTCTTTTTTTTGAAAAAAACTGTGGCGTCGAAGAGCAGACCCCACGGAAGGGAAGCTCGTAACGGTGGGAAAATTTCTAAAAGGTGCTTCGCGGTCGGGGAAAGGAGGAGGGACGAAAAAAGGAAAGAGGCGGGAGGTAACAGAAAATGGGTAACGGGGCAACTCTTCGCCGCCGTCGCCACCACCGCCGCCGCCGCCTCCTCCCTCCGCCATGACGGAGTGGGATTGGCGGGGTCCCTATCACGTGACATAGCGCTCGCGCCGTCACTGGTCATGACACAACACGTGACGATAGAGCCTTCGACCGCCGCAAATTTTCAAGCCCCCCCCTCCCCTCCCCCCGCCCCAAATTTTTTCCGCCCTCCCAGCAAGCCGCTTTCGAAATCCACACCAGGCCGGAATTCGGCCTACCATCCCTGATTGTCCGATTACTGAACAACGGTCGGCCCCAACAGCGAAGGTCGCCGCGCCTCTCTCCGAACACACAGGCCTCAATAGGCCGCTCCACAACTCTTGTGTATTTTTTCCCTCTCTCCACTTGCGCCTTTTCGCCGAGGTTTGACCCTGTTTTGGCTTCACCTCCTTCCACCTCCCACCGTGAGAAAACCCCAACTGCGTAGTGCGCTGCTAAAGACCCAAGCTTTCGATTTTGATCGCTTTCTCAATTCTTGTTTGTTTGTTTGTGTAATTTTTTTTACCTGTGTTTGTGTGCGCGCGCGGCGTCCCGGTTCCACACAACCTTTTCGGCCTCTGCGTGACGTCAGACGCACTGTGCGTACCAGCTGTCAATGAAAACCGATGGGGCCCGCCCCCTCTTGACCCTTGATGGGCCCATTAACTGTTGAAGGCCAGGTAAAGTATAACCTCCAACAAAAGCAGAAATTGCTGGATAAACTCAGCATGTCTGACAGGATATGTGGAGAGAAAGTAGAGTTAATGCTTCGGATCCAACAACCCTTCAAATCAGAACTGAATTCTCCACTCCAATTTCTGTTTTTTCGCTTGATTTCTAGCATCCACAGTTCTTAAATTTTTGGTTTAAAAATAGGACCTTCCATTTCGCTAACTCAACTCTAATGAAGTATAAGAGCTCCTGGTGTAACATAGGACATCCACCAGCCAATTAGAATTAGAATCCCTACAGTGTGGAAATAGCCTGTTCGGCCCAACAATTCCAACATCAAACCCTCCGAAGAGTAACCCACCCAAACCCATTCCCCTACCCTACTTTTATTCCCAACTAATGCACCTAACCTACACATTCCTGAACACTATGGGTAATTTAGCATAGCAGATTCACCTAATCTGCACACCTTTGGACTGTGGGAGGAAACCAGAGCACCCAGAGAAAACCCACACAGACACTGAAAGAATGTGCACAGTCGCCCGATGCTGGAATCGAACCCGGGTTGTAACACAGCAATAACCAAAAAATGTTTTAGATGATAAATGAAGGCCAGGAAACTGAGAAGATGAAACTCTACTTTGAAAAGTATCGAGTGATATTCTATATCTGTCTTAAAGAACAGCTCAGCACTCCCTTTGTACTGCACTGAATGTGGGCCTAGGTTTTTGGTGGTTGGTTATCTGGAATGGGACTTGAACTCACAATCTCCTGACTAGGAATGCACCCATTCATTCATAGCTCATACTTTCTTCTTCTATTGCGTTCTTTTCTGCTTGAGTACTGTATTTCTGTATCATAAATTCATGAAAATATTTAAACCATTTCGAATTCCATAGATCTGAAAATTTGGACTTTTCAGTAGTTTTTGGTCTTTGCTGCTGAGATATGTCTAAAATTAATGTAACAAGAATGTACGAGGACATGGAATGACAGGTGATGAACAAAAATTAATCTTCGGACTTATTATTAATTTGCAATTTCTGACTGAAAAAATGGTAGCACAGATATGAGGATAGAATATATGATAGTTCAGATTTTGTATTTGGGGAAAACATATGGAGATCAGTGCTAAAATATCAAATCTGGCATTTAAGTTTTTGAGCGTTAAGTGCTTTTCTCTCTCAAATTCTGCATTTGACATCAATATTTGCTCTGCAGGGTCAGTGATTGAGAAACTTCTAATCATTCTTGAAGAAACCTACTGCAGGATAGCCTGACTGTAATAATACTCTATTTAAAACTGCATCTACATCAAGCCAGTACTGTCGAGATGGTGTTGTATGGTGCTCACCATTCACAGGGAGAAGTCATGTGGCCCATCATCCCTTTGAGGGCTCTTTAAAATTACTATCAAATTGGGCTATATACTGCTGATCCTCAAAAGCCTGCTCCATTTATGGATTATTCATTCAAGTGCCATTTTAAATATGGCCAAACAGGCGGAGACACCATCCTTGGCAATCTGGAACAACTTTTTGTGTGGTAGGGAAAGCATATCGTGAGATCTGAGTCATTTAGAAGGGTAAAATTTAGTTCAATCTCTGAAATGAATTCAATGCTTTGTTCATCTCCCCACTCCTTGGTATAGGGACAGTGATCAGATAAAAGGTTCACTTTTTGCATTGTATTCAGTAAAGCTCAGTAATTGTGTAAAGTAAAGAACTCAAATGGCTTTCCAACAGACTCAATATTAATGCAGTGAGGTAAAGCTACTCAACAGCGATGTAAAGAAGAATGTATGAAAAGAGGTGGAATCTTCAAATAAGGAAGGCAAAAAAATGAATGGAAGAACCTCCATGATGATGAATAAATATTGCAAGTAAATATTTTAATGGATTCAATGCAGACACCTACCTCTATAAAGTAAAAGAATCTTTAAAGAAGCTGACGTACGAGCAAGAGAAATGAAAGGCTATTCAGCCCACCCAGTTAATATGTGTAAATTCTTGACTTCTGTTCCAAACAGTCATTTCTCTCATCATATTTAATAAGATTCATGCCTGTCCCCTCTACTCTCTCTTCATTCTGGAACCCACTCCATTTTCCTCTTATGTATGCTTATTGCTCTTCGTAGCAATTCATTTCACATGTTCACTATTCTTGTGAATGTGCAGAAATTTTCTTTTGCAACACATATTCTGTTCATGCTTTACACTATTCACAGATTAAATTCTTCTTTCTTGCCTGAAGCAATGCCAATATTTTATTTGAGTTACTTTGGTTCTCACTTTCAAAGTTCCTGTTTATAGCTAATGTAAACAATTACTGAAACCACGGTTACGGAAGCTTCTGAAGCTAAATGCAGAATTGTAATTATTGAAACCATGGTGATCAGGTGTTCTATCATTACTTCTTTTTCAGTTTCCCAACCGGTATCACTTTTTAAAAATATATTAAACAGTTAGAGTAAACAAATAAATGTTTTTTTAATCCCTTTGCTTGATTCCTTTTTTATTTTCCATTATTTAATATTTTTGCTCCAAATTAATCTTAGCAGTGAGCTCTTTCAAAAGAAATAAATAGGGTAAGTGAATTAAGTTAATAATCAGTTATTGTTAATAATCAATGACATGGAAATATTAAATGTCTGAGATAATTTCTAGCATATAGTCCTCGAAATAGCATTGATTTTCCAGTGCAGCTGTTCTGCTAACATCATGAAGTGCAAGAAGATTTTGAAATTCATGCCTTGGAGAAAATAGAAATTAGTGTAATTTGGTAAGGGAAAGGTAACTGGTGAGCAGGATCTTAGTGCAGGGTGAAATGCAGGTCATGAAGTCTGGATGCATTGCAGAAGTAAGTGACAAAAACAGGATTAGTGTTTCAATTTTTGTGATTGGGACAGAGCAAATATAAACATGTAAAGCAACTAAGCAGACTTTGACAATGAATTGGGTGAAGGGTTTAAGTTCAGCTCAGAGGTGATGTGAAAAAAGTATTTCATAAACAGAGGCTTTTTTTCTGAGGCAGAGTATTAAGGAAAATATTTTAACAAATGCTAACAATGACTAGGGCACCAGATGCCCTATGTATTTTGAAAATACATGGATATACACTTGAAGTGCCATAATCTGCAGGGATGTGGACCAAATGTTAGTTTTTTCATTGTTGTCACTGTCACAGTGGGCCAAATAGCCTCCTTATGGACCATACATTTTATATGCTGTATTTGCTGTCTCCCCAAAAACCCGACATGCCACAGTTCCACATCTACCTGCTACTTTCATTGCCTCATCTAAGTGGCTATGCATCACCTGATCTAAACAAGGATCACTGGCAAGCTATTCAAATTTATAAGGGTCCTAAATTCTGGTATTTGTACAATAAGCAGTCCCAGCAGGATCAAGGAAAAGCATTCAGGATTAGAGACTTTGGCTGAAAATGTTTTCTTTCCCAAGTTCAAGAGCTTTGATGACATTTTTACAAACACAAGCTTTTCTATCAAGCACAATAAGGGGACACATTTATGGGCGGCACGTGGCACAGTGGTTAGCACTGCTGCCTCACAGCACCAAAGACCCGGGTTCAATTCCCGCCTCAAGCGACTGACTGTGTGGAGTTTGCACATTCTCCCCGTGTCTGCGTGGGTTTCCTCCGGGTGCTCCGGTTTCCTCCCACAGTCCAAAGATGTGCGGGTCAGGTGAATTGGCCATGCTAAATTGCCCGTAGTGTTAGGTAAGGGGTAAATGTAGGGATGTGGGGAGTTTCGCTTCGGCGGGTCGGTGTGGACTTGTTGGGCCGAAGGGCCTGTTTCCACACTGTAAGTAATCTAATCTAATTTGGAAATTATATTTGGGAATATATCGGTCTGAGCGATGCAGGGCATGGCAAGAAATGACAGAATCAGACAAGATGTTGAGAGTGTGGTGCTGGAAAAGCATAGCAGGTCAGGCATCAGCTCTTCATCAAGAAACTGATCCCCGAAATGTCGATTCTCCTGCTCCTTGATGCTGCCTGACCTGTGCTTTTCCAGCACCAGGCTCTCAATTCTGATCTCCAGCATCTACAGTCCTCACTTTCTCTTAAAATCAGACAAAATATTCAGCAACTTTGGGAGCAGCTCTTGCTATTTTTTATGCTTTTCACAAGACTTACCTAAATTTAAACTCCAACCCCAACAATAAAAGCCCAAATTACATTTGTCTTCTTAATTAGTTGTTGCACCTGCATGCTAAAGTTTTGTGTTTCATGAGCACAAATACCCAAACCCCTCTGCTGCACTTCTTTGGCAACTTCTTTTAAAAATAGTCTGCCTTTTGACCAAAGTGCATAGCCTCACATTTCTTACATTAAACCTCATCTGCTAAGTGTTGACCACTCACTGAATCTATCTATATGCTCTTTCTTTTTCTTATTCCGTCATCACAACATGCCTTCTCACCTATTTTTGTATCATCAGCAGATATGGATATACTGCATTCTACCCACTTCCCCCAAGTCAATAATTGAAGCCAAAGGACTGATCTTTCTGGCATTCCATTCGGGTTGGAAAGACCAAAAGTAATAAGACCCATTAATCTTGACTTGCCATCACCTCTGAAAATAACATCACGGAGGCTAGTATCCTGTCAGCAGGTCACCCTCTATTAACACATGGGAAGTCCTTGACATCAGTCCAGTTCCCTTTGAGCCAGCTGTTAGAATGTCAGACATGATTTTATCTGTCAGCCAGGGCTCCCTGATTGGGTCAGATTAACAGCCCCCAATCACAGAACTCATATTCAATGAGATCCACCTGGCTGACCTCATTATAATCACTATATTCTGTGTTAATCAATCCTTGATCCATGCTAATATATTACCCACAAAACCGTGAGCTCCTATCTTGTGCAATAACTTTTAATGTGGCACCTTATCAAATGCCGTCTGGAAGGCCAAATACTGTACACTACATCAACTGGCTGTCTCTTATCAACTTTGCTTGTTAATTGCCTCAAAGAACTTAGCAAATTTGCCAAAATGATTTTTCTTTCATAAAACCATTTGACTGTTTGATCGTCTTAAACCTTTCTCGATGTCCTGCTGTTTCTTCCTTAAAAATGGACTCTAGCACTTCCAATGATAAATGTTAGGCTAACTGGTCTATTGTTTCCTGCTTTCAGTCTTCCTCTCTTCTTGAAAAGTGGCCTCTTATTAGTGTTTTTTCTAATTCACTGAAACCCTCCTGCAATCTAGTGAGTTGTGAAATAGTTTAATTAATGCCTCCACTATCTCTGCAGCCACTTGCTTTAAAACCCTTGGATGTAGACCATCATGTCTTGGTGGATTGTCTGCCATGAGTCCCTTTTTTTTATTCACTCAGGGGATTTGGGGAGTGCTGGTTGGGCAAGCATTTACTGTCCTTTCCTAGTTGCCCTTGAGAAGGTGGAGTTGGCTGCCTTCTAGAACTGCTGCAGTGCACATGCTGTAGGTTGACCAACAATACACTTAGGGAGGGAATTCCAGAATTTTGACTCAGTGACACTGAAGGAAAGACAATATATCTCCAAGTCAGGAGGTGAATGACTTGGAGGGGAACTTGCAAGTAGTGGTGCTCCCATGTAGCTGCTGCCCTTATCCTTCTAAATTGAAGTGGTTGTGGGTTTGTTGCATTTCTGCAGCGAATCTTGTAGACAGTACACACTGTTGCTACAGAGTGTCAGTGGTGGAGGGAGTGGGTACTTGTAGACGTAATCACAATCAAGTGGGTTGCTTTGTCGTGGATGGTGTCAAGCTTCCTGTGTATTGTTGGAGCTGCATCCATCCAGGCAAATGTAAGTGATCCATCACAGTCCTGACTTGTTCCTTATACACTGCAGTATGCATAGCCTCTTAAGTGCTCTTGTGGCCACTGTGTTTGTATAGTGAGTCCAGTGAGTTTCTGGCAATGGTAACTCCAGGAATGTTGATAGTGGTGGACTCAGCAATAGTAATACCATTGAATGTCAAGGGGTGATGGTTAGATTGTCTTATTAGAAAGGGTGATTGCCAGCATTTGTGTGGCATGAATATTATTTGCATTTGAACAAGGACTGCTTCAGTACTTGAGGAGTCCTCAATGGTACTGAACATTGTGGATGAGCAACCCCACTGCTGTAAAATACAGCAAAAGAGAGAAGGAATTGGAATAACTTAATTCTATCGGAAAACTTATCAGAACAATAGATACATTAACTATTACTAGTTAACTGTTCCAATATAGCAATATCCCATAAACACACCCATGCCAAAGGCAAATTTGAAACACAGATCATCTCAAATGCAGTTCTCCAATCCAAGAGGAATGGACATCAAAAGCCAATTCTGAGAGAGTGAGAACTCCAGCTTTCAGCTGTAGCAAAGAGAGATGTGGCAGCTTTTCACAACCAAGACTCCCGCCCACCCTCTGACGACCCCTTCTCCCGCCTCCAACACACCCCATCCACCTGGACACCCCGTGCAGGCCTCCTACCCGCCCTCGACCTCTTTATAGCCAACTGCCGCCGTGACATCAACCGACTCAACCTGTCCACCCCTCTCACCCACTCCAACCTCTCACCCTCAGAACGTGCAGCCCTCCACTCCCTCCGCTCCAATCCCAACCTCACCATCAAACCCGCAGACAAGGGAGGCGCGGTGGTAGTTTGGCGCACTGACCTGTACACCGCTGAAGCCAAACGCCAGCTCGCGGACGCCTCCTCTTATCGCCCCCTTGACCACGACCCCACCTCCCACCACCAAACCATCATCTCACAGACCATCCAGGACCTCATCACCTCAGGGGATCTCCCATCCACCGCCTCCAACCTCATAGTCCCACAACCCCGCACCGCCCGTTTCTACCTCCTGCCCAAAATCCACAAACCTGACTGCCCCGGCCGACCCATTGTCTCAGCCTGCTCCTGCCCCACCGAACTCATCTCCCAATACCTCGACACGGTCCTGTCCCCTTTAGTCCAAGAACTCCCCACCTACGTTCGGGACACCACCCACGCCCTCCACCTCCTCCAGGATTTTCGCTTCCCCGGTCCCCAACGCCTTATTTTCACTATGGACATCCAGTCCCTGTACACCTCCATCCCCCATCACGAAGGACTCAAAGCCCTCCGCTTCTTCCTTTCCCGCCGCACTAACCAGTACCCTTCCACTGACACCCTCCTTCGACTGACTGAACTGGTCCTCACCCTGAATAACTTCTCTTTTCAATCCTCCCACTTCCTCCAAACTAAAGGAGTTGCCATGGGCACCCGCATGGGCCCCAGCTATGCCTGCCTCTTTGTAGGATATGTGGAACAGTCCATCTTCCGCAACTACACTGGCACCACCCCCCACCTTTTCCTCCGCTACATCGATGACTGTATCGGCGCTGCCTCGTGCTCCCACGAGGAGGTTGAACAGTTCATCAACTTTACTAACACCTTCCATCCCGACCTGAAATTCACCTGGACTGTCTCAGACTCCTCCCTCCCCTTCCTAGACCTTTCCATTTCTATCTCGGGCAACCGACTCAACACAGACATCTATTATAAACCGACTGACTCCCACAGCTACCTGGACTACACCTCCTCCCACCCTGCCCCCTGTAAAAACGCCATCCCATATTCCCAATTCCTTCGTCTCCGCCGCATCTGCTCCCAGGAGGACCAATTCCAACACCGCACAACCCAGATGGCCTCCTTCTTCAAGGACCGCAGATTCCCCCCAGACGTGATCGACGATGCCCTCCACCGCATCTCCTCCACTTCCCGCTCCTCCGCCCTTGAGCCCCGCTCCTCCAACCGCCACCAAGACAGAACCCCACTGGTTCTCACCTACCACCCCACCAACCTGCGCATACAACGTATTATCCGCCGCCATTTCCGCCACCTCCAAACGGACCCCACCACCAAGGATATATTTCCCTCCCCTCCCCTATCAGCGTTCCGCAAGGACCACTCCCTTCGTGACTCCCTTGTCAGATCCACACCCCCCACCAACCCAACCTCCACCCCCGGCACCTTCCCCTGCAACCGCAGGAAATGTAAAACTTGCGCCCACACCTCCACACTCACTTCCCTCCAAGGCCCCAAGGGATCCTTCCATATCCGCCACAAGTTCACCTGTACCTCCACACACATCATCTATTGCATCCGCTGCACCCGATGTGGCCTCCTCTATATTGGTGAGACAGGCCGCTTACTTGCGGAACGCTTCAGAGAACACCTCTGGGCCGCCCGAACCAACCAACCCTATCACCCCGTGGCTCAACACTTTAACTCCCCCTCCCACTCCACCGAGGACATGCAGGTCCTTGGACTCCTCCACCGGCAGAACACAACTACACGACGGCTGGAGGAGGAGCGCCTCATCTTCCGCCTGGGAACCCTCCAACCACAAGGTATGAATTCAGATTTCTCCAGCTTCCTCATTTCCCCTCCCCCCACCTTGTCTCAGTCGGTTCCCTCAACTCAGCACCGCCCTCCTAACCTGCAATCCTCTTCCTGACCTCTCCGCCCCCACCCCACTCCGGCCTATCACCCTCACCTTGACCTCCTTCCACCTATCCCACCTCCATCGCCCCTCCCCCTAGTCCCTCCTCCCTACCTTTTATCTCAGCCGGCTTGGCTCTCTCTCTCTTATTCCTGATGAAGGGCTTATGCTCGAAACGTCGAATTCTCTATTCCTGAGATGCTGCCTAACCTGCTGTGCTTTGACCAGCAACACATTTGCAGCTGTGATCTCCAGCATCTGCAGACCTCATTTTTTACTCGAAGCTTTTCACAACCCAGCAGCTCTGCTAATAAAAGCCAAAAAAACAAACTCCTGGTCCTGTTGGTGAGAGATTGACCACAGCCATTCAGGCTGCTGCTATTGTTCCAGCTTTAAAAAAAACACCCAAGGCTTCACCAGTTATTTATCTTTTCAGAGGATGGTCGCCACCTCTGCCTTAAAACCTGTCTTTTCTTTTAAAAAGGACAAAATACACCTCTTAAAGCCACAACATCATAACACATCCTCCAAGGGTGCTATTAGCTAGTCTTTTTAAATACCAGCAGAAGCACTTATTGTTTATTCTTGTAGTTGTTTCTGATTTACTTTCATAATCAGAATCCCTTTTTATTAGACTTGTAGCCCTCAGCTGTAGGATCCACTTTGTATGCCTTAGTTTTTGTTTGGAAATTCTCCTTCTGGTTCCACACTTCATCCAACAGACTTTTCAAGTTGGAGCCACCTTAATCCAAACTATCCATTTCTCCTCCTCTACAACAACAATATATTTATGAAATAACTTCAACAATGTAAAACATCCTACGGACCATTATCAAACAAAATTTAACACCAAACCACATCAGGAAATGTTAGGGCAGATGACCAAACAGGATATAAGAGTAAAGTTGTAATAAGTGAGTAAAGGATGAAAAGTCAGACCTTAGGGCACTCGTAATTGAAGTCATAGCTGCTTATGGTGAAGCAATTAAAATTGATGTTGCACATGATGTCAGATTTGGATGGTTGCAAATATCACAATGAGTTGTAAGGATGGAAGAGATTATAGTGACAAAAGAGTTGCAAAGCCACGGAGCAATATGAAAACCAACATGAGAATTTTAAAAATTGAAGCATTGCTTAATGAGAAGTCAATGTCAGTCAACGAGCACAGGAATTACAGGATGAATGGAACTGGCTTTGTGGGAGATTAGAGATGTTGTTTTTGCAGGTTGGGGAGGGGGTGTAGTGGGGGGAAGGGAAGTGGAACATTATACAAATGGTTGCGGAATTCTTGTAGCATGTAGCATACTTAAGGCTAAGACTTTAATGAATATAGAAGGTCTTTTAAAGAAAATAGTTTTAAGCTAGGAAATAACTTTCAAGTGTTGTAGTTGACCACAAAAAGAAGCAGAAGGGGAATTTCACAAAAAGCTTATAGTATGATAAGAAAAACTGGATAAAAGAACAAGCGGTAACAAACAAGGAACAAAGAATGCAGACAAGGACAGCAGGATAGCCAGATAAGAAAATAAGAGAAAAAACAAGTGAGATAATCGGCTTATGATAGGATGGGAAAAGAGAGGCGTGATTCCGCAACTTGTAAACTGAATAAGAATGCTAACAGGCTCTGTTTTCGCGCGCATTTCTGCTTGATTGCAGAAGCGTCTGGTACTTGCAAGGCTGCAATAAATTGTTCTTGTTTCCAAGGCTTTGTCTCAGGCTAATTGAGTGAGTTCTGTTTCTCACAGCCTGATGGCTTATTCCTTCTCCTATGTTCTCAACTCACTAGGAAATAGCTGGTGAAAGACTTTTCATTATTAGTGCATGTTAGCAGTAGAACTGATGTCTGATTACTACTTGTTTACTTCCTAAACACAACGTTGACATAGACTATATCCATAAAAGTGATCACATTGGTTGGAGCTACAGAAACTCAATATCAGCTGATTCTAAGCAGATCATGATAGGAAATCTCACTGTACTTGATGGTGTTCAGAACGATGAGCAGGAATCTGATTGCAACTTATAGAATACTGAACAACCTGGACAGCATGGACATTGGGAGGATGTTTCCATTGACAGGAGAGACGAGGCCCCGAGGGCACAGCCTTAGAGTAAAGAGAAGACCCTTTAGAAAGGAGATAAGGAGAAACTTCTATATCTAGAGAGTGGTGAATATGTGGAATTTATTGCCACAGAGGGCTGTGGATGTCAAATCATTGAGTTATTTAAGGCAGAGATGGATAAGGTCTTGATTATCAAGGGGATCAAAAGTTTTTGGGAGAAAGCAGGAAAATGGGGGTTGAAAAATCTATCAGCCATTATCAAATGGTGGAGAAGGCACGATGGGCCGAATGGTCTCATTTCTGCTCTTCTGGTCTTATAGGAATAAGCAAGTATTGCACATCCAAAACCATTCGACATTCTGCTGATTTTGTTAGAACAAGAAGACCCTGCATCATTCAGAACACTCATGATTGCAGTTATTTCTGTGATATTTAGCATTCTTCAAACTAATGATCTTGATACCTATGAGCTCATCTCCCTGTCCATATATGCATTCTCAAGCACCTTCTTCAGAAGAAACAATTCATTTCAGATTTGTACTAGTCTACAGTTTCATCTTATATGCTCGTCATATGGAATTTTTTTTAAAAAGTTCTTCTTTCCTGTCAAGTGTCAAGGATCGTGACCTTCAACAACTCTTAGATTCCAAAGTCACTCTGAATCCTTCTTTGCTTTCATGTGACCCCTTTCCCCACTCCCAAACTTGTTCCTTGCTATGTTTTCGACTTCTGAAGATAGATTATTGATAATTCTATTTGTCTGTCTCCTGCAAGGCTTCCTGAATTTATCCAGCAATTTCTATACTTATTTCAGATTTCTATCGTCCCCATTATTTGCTTTTGCAACAAAGTTCACAGCAATTAAGTGCAATCAAGTGAAAGGCAATCAGCAAAGATTACGGTACCAATTAGGACAGATGTATGACTTTTTTAATTCTTACACCCAATCACTTTGTAGCAGATTTCAATAGCTATTTTCTGACAGGTGAATGTAGCAATTTGACAACATTGGATATTTGTAGCAGTCTTGAAACCCATTTTCGAGCACGTATCAACCATCAATTATGTACTTTTAAATTATAGCTACTGTTGTCATGAATAAAATTCCATATTAATTTGTTCATGTGATAATGGCAAATAGACTGTTTCATAGTAGTACTGATTCAGGGAAAAGTATTTGTTCGGATATTTGAACTAACAGGCGAAAGTGAGGACTGCAGACATTGGAGACTAGATTCGGGTGTGTGGTGCTAGAAAAGCACAGCAGGTCAGGCAGCATCAAAGAGCAGGAGAATCGACATTTCAGGCAAAAGCCCAAAGACATTTTACTCATATGTGAGGAATAAGAGAATGATCAGGGAGAAGGTAGGGCCGATCAGGGATAGCGGAGGGAACTTGTGCGTGGAGTCTGAGTAGATAGGGGAAGCCCTAAATGAGTCTTTTGCTTCAGTTTTCACCAAGGAAAGGGAACCTGTTGTGAATGAAAACTTTGAGTGAAAACTTGAATGAAAACTGGGATACAGTCTTGACCAGATCAAGATTGATGAAGTTGATGTGCTGGAAATTTTGGAAAACATTAAGTGATTAGATTACTTACAGTGTGGAAACAGGCCCTTCAGCCCAACCTCCCACACTGACCCGCCGAAGCGCAACCCTCCCATACCCCTACATTTACCCCTTACCTAACACTACGGGCAATTTAGCATGGCCAATTCACCTGACCCGCACATCTTTGGACTGTGGGAGGAAACCGGAGCACTCAGAGGAAACCCACACAGACACGGGGAGAACGTGCAAACTCCACACAGTCAGTCGCCTGAGGCGGGAATTGAACCCAGGTCTCTGGCGCTGTGAGGCAGCAGTGCTAACCACTGTGCCACCGTGCCGCCCATGACCACTGTGCCACCGTGCCGCCCATTAAGATTGATAAGTCCCCAGGGCCAGGCCAGATTTATCCATGGCTGCTCCGGAAAGCGAGAAAGGCGGTTGCTAAGCTGCTGTCAATGATATTTGCCTTCTCACTCTCCACATGAGTCATACCGGAGGATTAGAAGGAGGCGAATATTGTTCCTCTTTTCAAGAAGAGTAATAGGGAAATCCCTGGCAATTACAGACCAGTCAGCCTTACGTCTGTGGTCAGCAAAGTTTTGGAAATAATTCTGAGGGATAGAATCTATGACTATTTGGCAAAGCATAGTGTAATTAAAGGCAGTCATCATGGCCTTGTGGAGGGGCAGGTTAAGCCTCACAAATCTTACTGAGTTCTTCGAGGAAGTGTCAAGACAGGTCGATGAAGGTCTAGCAGTGGATGTGGTGTATATGGAATTCAGCAAGACATTTGATAAGATTCCCCATGGTAGGCTCATTCATAAAGTCAAGGAGCATGGGATACAGGGAGATTTGGCTATCTGGATTCAGAATTGGCTGGTTGACAGAAGGCAGAGTGGTTGTAGTTGGAAAGCATTCTGCTGGAGGTCAGTGTTGAGTGGGGTCCTGCAGGGCTCTGTTCTTGGGCCTCTGCTCTTTGTAGTTTTTATAAATGACTTGGATGAGGAGGTTGAGGAGCGGGCCAGTAAATTTTCAGATGACACAAAGGTTGGAGGTGTCGTCAATAGATAGAGGACTACTGCAGGCTGCACCGTGACATAGACAGGATGCAGAGCTGGGCTGAGAAATGGCAGATGGAGTTCAACCTGGATAAATGCGAAGTGATGCATTTTGGAACTTGAATGCTGAATATAGGATTAAAGACAGGATTCTTGGCAGTGTGGAGGAACAGAGGGATCTGAGTGTGCAAGTACATAGATCCCTCAAAGTTGCCACCCAAGTGGATAGGGTTATTAAGAAAGCATATGGTGTTTTGGCTTTCATTAACAGGGATTGCGTTTAAGAGCAGTGAGGTTTTGCTACAGCTTTACAAGTCCCTGGTGAGACCACACTTGGAATATTGTGTCCAGTTCTGGTCGCCCTACTATAGGAAAGATACAGGGGCTTTGGAGAAGGTGCAAAGAAGGTTTACCAGGATGCTGCCTGGACTGGAGGGCTTGCCTTATGAAGAAAGATTGAATAAGCAAGGACTTTTTTCTCTGCAGAGAAGGAGGGAGAGAGCAGACCTGATCAAGGTATACAAGATAATGAGTGGAATAGATAGAATCAATAGCCAGAGACTTTTCTCCAGGGCAGAATTGACTGGTACGAGGAGTCATAGTTTGAAGATTTAAGGAGGAAGGTATAAAGGTAGGTTGTTTACGCAGAGAGTTGTGATTGCATGGAATGCATTGCCAGCTGTTGTGGTGGAAGCAGAGTCATTGGGGACAGTTAAGTGACTGCTGGACATACACGTGGATAGCAGTGAGTTGAGAGGTTAAGTTACATTAGGATTAAACATTGGCATAACATTGTGGACCAAAGGGCCTGTTCTGTGCTCTACTTCTCTGTGTTTTATCAAGAATGAGGTAACACCCTATTCTTTACAAGAGTGCCATTGTCTTGTTTATATCTATCTACAACAGTAAAAAGGGATTCAACTTAATATTTCATCTGAAATACAGATGCCCAAGATGCTTCACAGGAGGCTTTAGCATAATAAACATATGTGGAGGCCATTTGGCACCTTGTTTTGAAGAACAATCCAGTTAGTTCCACTGCCCTACTGTTTTCAATATACCTCCTTTACTTTCAAGTGTGTATACAATTCTTTCTGAAGGCTATTTTTGTATATATATCCAAAATCTTCCATCATTTGTTCCAACTCCTAACCACTCACTATATGAAAATATCTCTGTTCACATTAACTCTAGTTCTTCTGCCAAACACATTAAATTGATATCTTATTATTATCAACCATTTAGTCACTGGAAATATTGTATCTTTATTTACCAGAGTTATACCCTTAATAATTATAAAATTCTACATCTATTGGTCCACATCTAAGGAGAACAAATTCAGCTTCTCTGGTCTTTATACTTGGACACTGGTATCGTTAAAACTCAGTCACTAGAGTGGGACTTGGAAAGCATGCGTTCTGACTCAAAAGTGCATGAATGGAAAGCAAAGGCATAATCAGGTCAGTAAAACCTGGTCCATCTACAATCATTTGTTCGATAACAAAATATTACAACATTGCATTTGGACACAGTGTGTACAAATAAGAAAAAGCATTACAATTACAAATTGAAAGGAAAATGAGCAGAAAATGTCCATTTTGGACTGAAAATTCACTTTCAAAGCATTGCACTTTCCATTACAGCTTTCCTTACTTTTATAATGATTGATTAATATGACATAAATTCAAATATACTAAACAAACAAATGTCTATGATTGAAGTCAAGCCATCCCCAATCCCAATCCAACTTGCAGTTATAGAGTCACACAGCACAGAAATAGATCCTTCTGTCCAAACAGTCCATGCTAAACAAAATCCTAAATTAAATTGCCTGCACTTGGACCATATCCCTCCAAGCATTTCTTATTCATGTAGAGTGATCAGAACTGGACGCAGTATACCGAATGAGGCCTCACCAACATCTTGTACTACCTCAACACAACGTCCCAATTCCTTTTTTCAAACATCTGAACAATTAAGGCACATGTGCTAAATGCCTTCTTAACCACCCTATGTATATGTAAAGCAAATTTCAAATAATTATGTATCTGAACACTTAGGTCTCTCTGTTCTACAACACTGCCCAAGGCCCACCTTTTAATTGTGTAACTCCTGGCCTTGTTTGTTTCAACAAAATGCCTTGCATTTATCTAAATTAAACTCCATCTGCCACTCTCTTGTCCATTGACCTAATTGATCAAGATCTCTTTGTATTCTTAGATAACCTTTTTCACTGTCCATTATACCACCAATTATTTGTGTATTTGACAAACAAAAGCAAATCCAGCACCAATTCCTGTGGAACACCACTGGTCACAGGCCTCCAGTCCAAAAAACAACCCCTCATTGTCACCCTTTGTCTCCAGCCATTCAACCAATAATTGTATCCAATTGGCAAACTCACCCTGAATCCCATATGATCTAACTTTAAGAACTGATTTATCACACGGAACCTTGTCAAAGGCTTTCTTAAAGTCCATTTAAATAATGTCTACTGTTCTGCCCTTATTGATCTTCTTGGCGATTTCCTCAAAAAAACTCAATAAAGCTTGTGACACATGATTTCCTTCACATAAAACCATGCTGACTATCCCTAATCATTCTTTGCCTCTTCAAATACTGATAAATCCTATCTTTCAGAATTGTATATCTCAATGACTTTAAGCCTAAAAACGGCAATATATAAAATAAACTGCCTTTCCTTACCCAAAAGAATTAATATTAAACATACAAAAAAAATCAAACATATAAATCTTAAATAAAATCAATTGAATTTAAAAAAAACGACTCCTCCTAAAGTGGTCCAGCAGATAGCTTTCAATCTTCTGATATTAAAAAAAACTCATTCCTAAGCCATTTACGTGTGGGCCTATCTAAAATTCCGTAAACATGACTACATTTAAAAAAGCTCTGTTCCGAGATTTTAAAAAAAGTCTTTAGCGATGTTAAAGAACTCTCTTCTATGCGTGTAATTTTAGAAAAACTCTCCTCTGTAACTTAAAAAGTCTCTTTAGTAAAGTTTAAAAGAAAGTCTCCTCCGTGATTTAAAAGAAATCGATTTAGCAATATTTTTTAAAAGGTGGAAAAGAATGAAAACCATACACATTGAAAATGCCATTTTGTTTAATCCATGAGCACTAAGTTCTTTCTGCAAAAATGTAATCCTTGTGGAGAAAGAGTAAAAGACAACACAGGATTTTAAGCATTGATCTTCCTTTCACATGACAGCTCATTTTCTCCTTAAAATCATAAAGATATACTGCACAGAAACAGACCCTTCAGTCCAACTCGTTTGTGCTGACCAGATATCCAAAGTTAATCTATTCCGTTTTGCCAGCATTTGGCCCATTGTCCTCCAAACCCTTCGTAATCATATATCCTTCCAGATGCCTTTTAAATGTTCTAATTGAACCAGCCTCTACCACTTCTTCTCGCAGTTCATTCCATACACTCACCACCCTCTGTGAAAATGTTGCCCCTTATGTCTCTTTTATATCTTTCCCCTCTCACTTTAAACCAATGCCCTCTAGTTTTGGACTCTCCCATCTCCGGGAAAAGACTTGTCTATTTACCCTATCAATGTCCCTCATGATTTTGTAAACCTTTATAAGATCACCCCTCAGGCTCCCAACGCTCCAGGGAAAATAGCCCCAGTCTATTTAGTCTCTCCCTCAAGCTCAAACCCTCCAGCCCTGGCAACATCCTTGTCAATCTTTTCTGAACCCTTTCAAGTTTAACAAAATCCTTCCTATAGCAGGGAGACCACAATTGTGTGCAGTATTCCAAAAGTGGCCTAACCAATGTCCTGCAAAATGACCTCCCAACTCCTATATGCAATGCACTGATCAATAAAAGTGGCCTAATCAATGTCCTGTACTGCCGCAACATGGTCTCCCAACTCCTATACTCAATGCTCTGACCATTATAGGAAAGCATACCAAGCGCCTTCTTCTCTATCTTATCTAGCTGCAACTCCACTTTCAAGGAACTATGAACCGCACTCCAAGGTCTCTTTGTTCAGCAAAACTCCCTTGGACGTTACCGTTAAGTGTATAAGTCTTGCCCTGATTTGCCTTTCCAAAAGCAGCACCTCACATTTATCTAATTAAACTCCATCTGCCATTCCTCAACCCATTGGCGCATCTGATCAAGATCCCATTCTACTCTGAAGTAATCTTTTTCACTGTCCACTATGCCTCCAATTTTGATATCCTATGCAAACTTACCAACTATATCTCCTACATTCATATCCAAATCATTTTTATAAATGAGAAAAGTAGGGAACTCGGCACCAATCCTTGTGGTACACCACTGGTCACAGGCCTCCAGTCTGAAAGCAACCCTCCAGCACCACCTATCTTTGAGCCAGTTCTGTATTCAAATAGCTGATTCTCCCTCTATTCCTTGTGCTGAAACTTTTCAAAGAGATGGTGAAGGCATATCAGCTTGTGGCCATGAGCTGGGGAAGGTTGTACATTTATGTTATTTTCTTTGCTGAGCTGTCTTATATGAAGGAATCAAATTAGAGGTCAGGAAGACTTCCTCATGTTGCGATTGTCTGGCTGTGTAATATATATTGATTATTTGTTTTTATTTCACTATCCGGGTGCTTTGCTTCAAAAGTATGTTGGAGTGATTTATAACTCTTAGGTCTTAATTAAAGCTAAGATAAATCATGACTATTTCTCTGATGAGTTTGAGCCAGTCAATCCTGAAAACATTTATTTTGGGATCTATAGGATTCACATAATCATCCACATGGGGGAAGCTACCTGAGTTTGTTAACTTTTTCCAAATCACCTGCTTATTTTACTAAGTCTTAGCTATGATCTACACATATCAGATGTTTTGAGGATCTGTGATTTCTTTTTCCTGAATATTTCCTTTCCAGCTTAAGGACCATATGGCATTTAGGATTTGTTTCAGTTGTAACAGAAAACTTAATTGAGATGATTTACTAATTTTATAAACAAAATTTATGAAATAACCACCTTTAAGTGGATAAGTATATTGTGCCAAAATACATAAACAGCTGTAACATCAAATCTTATGAAATTCCCTTTGATGTTATTTTTAAGCATCTGTAAGAACATTTAGTAATATCTAAGATTAGCCAAGAATAGAAAGAATAACAAAATACACAAATAGAATATCCAATAACAATTAATATCACAGTGCCACAGACCCGGGTTCAATTCCCGCCTCAGGCGACTGTCTGTGTGGAGTTTGCACATTCTCCTCATGTCTGCGAGGGTTTCCTCTGGGTGCTCTGGTTTCCTCGCACAGTCCAAAAATGTGCAGGTTAGGTGAATTGGCCATGCTAAATTGCCCGTAGTGTTAGTTAGGTGAGGGGGGTAAATGTAGGGGAATGGGTCTGGGTGGGTTGCGCTTCAGCGGATCGGTGTGGACTTATTGGGCTGAAGGGCCTGTTTCCACACTGTAAGAAATCTAAATAAAGCTTTACTTTAAAGCCCTGAGGAAGAGAGATATATTCTCCAGATATATTCTCAAAATATCTTTTGAGAAGTATCATCTGAGAATTTTTGGACCTTTGGAAATTTCAATGAAATGATTGTATTTTAATTTTTCAGATCCTATCCCCAGCTCCTCAATTTGCAAGTGTAGGTGTTAACACTCTATATAGATTCCTCCTAGTTTAACATAATGCTGGACCATTTTTCAGATCCCATCCCAGCTCCCTGCTTTGCAAATGTAGGTATTAACACTCTGTATAAGTTCCTTCCAGTTTAAAGTAATGCTGCATCATTTAATATTATTTATTAAGGATTCCACAAATATTCCTTTACAAACTAGTGAGTCTTTACCTAAATAATTTGTCTGTGGTTTGTTTTAATAATCTTATATGAATGTGAAAATATGGGTGTGAAAATAACATGTTAATTTTTTTAATTGCTCATCACCACCCTCAAGGTCAGCTAGGATGGACAATAAATGATGGTCAGTTAACGAAACCTATGTCTCATGAGTGAATTAAAAATTAACATTTTGTATTCATACCCACATATGATATTGCCATGTCTCTTTCAAGCCTATTTTCAATGATTAAACTATTGTTTGTACATTTTTTGTTGTCTGTGTTAAGTGCTGGTCTATTACCTGAATTAATGCCAGATGTGAGTCATCTCCAAGTCTGTTTACAGACAGGTATATATGAATTTCAAAGTGGACTTTTTTTGGCTTTTTCTGCTCGCTGCATTTAATACGTATGTCTGTCCTAACTAATTAGTTATACTTTCTCGATCAAACCTGTATTTCAAACCAGATATTGTTACAATGCATCCAACTTACTTTGCTAATGTTTAATCAAATATTGAAAATTTACTTCCATTTACCAGCCTGTGATGTTTCCAGCCTCTCCCTCGTGTTTCCCATTTCTAATCTCCATTTGTTTTTCACAAATTTGGCATTTTGTTGTACAGTACTTGCTTTTTTTTTGCTGGTGAAACATGTTTGGTAACCATCTTGTATATTTATTGATGATTCTTTTGGTCAGGTGTTCATAAGTCCTGTATGGCTCTGTACTTCCTTCAATAATTGAAAATAATTACAATTTGGAGCTTTGTTCTAGCTGCGACTATTCAAAAGCCTCTTTAGATTTGCAACTCATTACACGTACATCAAAAGTAATTCACTTTGGAACAGATAGAGGTTCTGAACTTTAATAAACATACATCTAATAAAAGAAATTCCAAAGACTTGTTGAATGTGTAACATTAACTGTTTCTCTCTGCACAGATGCTTTCAGTCCTGCTGAGTTTCTGCAGTATTTTCCATTTGTACGAAATTTAAGTCCATCGTTTCTTGAAGCGGGTAGCTAGGCGAAACGCTGAATTCCATCATACCTCCATCAACTATTGCATATCCTAACATTTTTTGGGGTGATAAATTTCAATAGTTCCTTCATTTCCAATTCTGATATGTATATATACATCATCCAAGGTATAGTACAGAATGGAAATTTGGAGCACTTGAGGTGCAATGATATTGTGCCTAATTCTGAGCAAGGGTATTAGGGATAAAGTCCCATCTGCTCCAAAGGTTACATCCAGAAGGAAAATTTGAGCTAATTTAATCTGAGTTGATTCTTCCTCTGGAACTAGCTAATTTAATCTCATCGTCTCCCATTAAAAAGAATTCTAAAGTGTGAATAATTTCTGTTATATTTCACCAGGAATCCAATCCCTTCTTCCAGACCGCCCCAATTCCCTCATTCGGCACCTCGAAAACAAAGAACAAATCCCCAAAACGGACACGCTTTTCTGGCCCCACCCGTTTGATGTTCCAGTGATTGACAACAGAATGGCCCAATAGGAGCACCCGTTTTGCGGGATCTGACCATTCGTTGAGGAGATGCGCCGGGGGCTTGGTAACATGCCAACGGTTGTTGGAGGCGGCACGAGACATCATTTGTTTTTTAAAAAAGGCGGGAGTGTGTAACTGACATTTACTGCTTGGTGTGAAGTATGATTTCAATAAGTCAACTTGAGGTGTGATTTTTATTTGTAAAACATGTTAGCACATACCCCTTGAATTAGCCAAGACGTCAACATATTTTCTGATCAACCTGGAAAGAGACTTTCTTATACACCTGGAGCAAATTGGACATGAACCCCGACCTCCTGGTCCAGGGATTTTAAAAAAAAGTCACCATGGTTCTACTGGCATGAGAGTACACCTCAAGCAAAGGGAGCGATTGGGAAGGTAACCTCGATGAATGTGAGAATTGAACTCACGCTACTGACATTACTCTGATTCGCAAATTGCCTGCCTGGTCAGTTAAACTAATCGAGTTCTACCGCATTACAAAGACCCGAGATAATAGGCTTTTTTGTCGTGTCTAATGACACGCAAGGTACACAAGTGTGTTCATAAGAATTCCGAGCAAGCCATCTGGCCCCTCCAGCCTGCTCTGCCATTTAGTAAGATCATGGCTGACCTTTTGTGGACTCAGCTCCTCTTACCCGCCCTTTCACCATAACCCTTAATTCCTTTAGTGAAAAAAAAATCTTCTTAGCTTTTAAAAAAAATTACTGAGGAAGCCTAAACGATTTCATTGAGCAGGAAATTTCATAGATTCACAATCCTCTGGCTGAAGAAGTTCCTTCTCAATTCAATCCCAAATCACCTCCCCTAATTTTGAGGCTATGCCCTTCTCTCCCAGTTTCACCTTGATTATTTCCTTGATAATTATACACATTTCTATAATATCCCCCCCTCATTCTTCTAAATTCCAAGGAATATAATCCCAGATTACTCAACCTCTCTTCAAGCCAACCCCCTCAACTCCAGAATTAACCTAGTGAAGCTCCTCTGCACTGCTTGTACTGCCTATCGATAATTTCTAAAGTAAGGAGAACAAAAACTGCATGGAGTACTCCAGCTTCTACATAATATCTCTGCTTTTAAACTCAACCCCTTTGGCAATGAAGGACAAAATTCCATTTGCCACCTTAATTACCTTTTGGACCTGCAGACCAACCTTCAGTGATTCATGCACAAGTTCCTTCTGCACAGCAGTGTGTTGCAATTTTTTGCTGTTCAAGTAATAGTCCTTTTTACTGTTATTCCGACCGAAATGGATGACTTCACATTTATTAAGACTGTATTCCATTTGCCAAGCCATTGCCCACTCACTTAAACAATCCTTTTGCAAAGTTTCACAATTCTCTGCATGCTTTGCTCCACCACTCATCTTAGTGTCAAACTTTGACACACTACATATGGTTCACAAATCCAAATTATCTATGTAAATTGCGAATAATTGCAGTCCTGACACATTACTATTGCAAACCAGATAGCACTCATTTATTCCCAATCTTTGCTTCCTGTTGGTTAACAAATCCTCTATCCAGGCTAATACATTGCCCATAAAACCTTATAATCTTTATCTTATGCAGCAGCTTTTTGTGCGGCACCTTGGTTTAGAAATCTAGATACACTGTATCTACTGGGTCCTCGAACGTGCGCTTGTGGTGCCTTCACAGAATTCCAAAATATTAGTTAAGCATGACTTCCTTTCTTGAACCCATGCTGCCTCTGACCAACAGGACAATTTCTGTCTCGATGTTTTGCTTTTTCTTCGTTGATTATAGACTCAAGCATTTCCCCATTACAGAGGTTAAGCTCACTGGCCTATAATTCCCCATATTTTGTCTCCCTCCCTTTTGAAATAGTGGCTTCACATTTGCTGTTTTCCAATCAGCTGGAACTGTCCCAGAGTCCAGTGAAGTTTACATTTGCTATTTCTCCCGCCATATCTGGGATGCATTCCATCAGGGCCAGGAGACCTGTCTACCCTTAACTCCATTAGCTTGCCCAACACTACCTCTTTCGAGATAGATTATTCCAGTCCTCACTTACCTTTGTCTCTTTGACAACTTCTGGCATGTTATTTGTGTCCTCCACTGTGAAGACTGACACAAAATGTCTGGTGAATGCCTTGGCCATTTCCTCATATCCTATTACTAAATACCCCTTCTCATCCTCTGAAAAACCAATGTTTACTTTAGCCACTTTTTTTTGTTTTATATACTTAGAATTTTTTGCTATCTGTCTTTATATTCTGAGCTGTTATTTTCTCATGTTCTAGCTTACCTTTCTTTTTCACTCTTTTTGTGACTTTCTGTTAATCTTTAAAGCTTTCACAGTCTTCTAGTTTCCTGGTGATCTTGACTACTTTGTATGCCTTCTCTTTCAATTTGATAGACTCTCTTATTTCCTTAAATACCTATGGCAGATTGCCCCTTTTCCTATAGTCCTTCCTTTTCATTAGTCTATATTTTTGCCGAGGACTTTGAAAAATTGTTTTGAAAGTCCTCCACTGTTTATTAACTGTCCCACCATAAAGTCTTTGCTTCCAGTCTACATTAGCCAACTCCTCCCTCATTCTCTTGTGGTCTCCCTTGTTTAAGCACAGGACCCTGGTATTGAATTGTATCTTTGCACTTTCCATCTGTGTTCTAAATTCAGCCATATTGTGATTGCTCCTTCCAAGAGGATCTCTAATAATGTCATCATTAATTATTACTATTTCATTATACAGGACCACTTCTAGGATAGCTTGCTCCCTTGTTGGATACATTACATACTGTTCAAGAAAACCCACTGATACATTCAATGAACCCCTTGTCAATGCTAACCTGACCGACCTGGTTTGATCAAGTGATGTGTAGATTAAAATCCCCCATGATAATTGCCGAATCATTTTTACAGGCATTAGTTATTTCTTTGTTTATTGCCTGCCCCAAAGTGATATTATTATTTGGTGGCCGATAGACTACGCATATCAGTGACTTTTTCTCCTTAGAATTTCTAGTTTCCATCCAAATGGATTCAACCTTATTCTCCACAGAACCTGTTCATCTCTCGCCACTGCCCTGATGTCGTCCTTACATATTGGAACTACACCACTTCCCTCACCTTCTTGTTTGTCCTTCCGAATAGTCTGATACACGTGGATATTTAACTCCCAGTCATGACCATCCTGCAGCCATGTCTCTGCAATGGCTACTAAATCATATTCATTTGCAATGATTTTGCCGCTAACTCATCTACCTTGTTGTGAGAAACAAAGCTCACTGCCAAATAATTTTAGTCCGAGTCAAATTCCGAAACAGTCTTTATTCATACGTTCTTACAAGCCCGGGTGACTACAAAGTGGGCACACCCCTCAATAATATTAGTGCATATTTATTCAGTTTTTATGAGCCTCTTTGTATTTCCCCTTTTACTTCATATGTGACAGTTGTATTGCTCTGTGCAATTGCTAATCTAATTGGCTTACCACATCTGTCTGTGGCCTGTTGTTAGCGTGCAACTACACCCCCCCCCAAAAAAAAAGCTGAGTCTTATTACTTTTGCTGATGCAACACTGGATCTGATCACTTCTGCACACTGAGTCTTTATGACTTTTGAGTACCTGACTTCTGCAGAAACAACACTTAAGCACATTTTCCACATTGTGCTAATACCTTCTTGCAAAACTATTTTTTCCACACTCGTTTGTGACCAGTGGCTATAACAGTTTAATGTGGAAATCTTGAAGTTTTGATCTATCATTTCATTCCCTCCTGCACACTGTACCATTAATGATTCAACTGACTTGGTGAGAACTTCCTATCGTCCACTGTCAAGTAATTTTTAGAGATCCCATGAAAAGCCTTCCTTGCTAAGATGTAAATGGGTTTCCAACTGCAATGTGAGTCAGTTGAACACCAGTCTGGTCCTAATAAATTCATTTTATATTCATGGAATGTTGTTCAAAGTCTAGATAATGGTTAATTTTTAAAACTAGAATTTTGAAATAATGATTCTTTAAAATGTTTGTTCATATTATTTTAGCTTCTGTCTTCATCTTATCCATGTCTCAATTTTTATTTTGCCCTATAGAAATTTTTAAAAATGTGATTTAATCGCTTGTGCTTTTCATTTCCTGCTTGGTCGACTGTGAGAATTCTTTAATGTAATTGGCTGCTTAGACAATCAGATTACATCACTGCAGCTCGATGCTGTGAATGTCTATTAAGCAATGTTACAGTTAATTGCAGATGAGGAGAGGTACAGTTCTCAGAGTGAGAGAGTGCTTGGTGTTGCTTTACTTGAGGTCAGCAGCAAGCTCCAGGTCATTCTACTATAATGCGCATTTTGTTAACACAAATTCAATGTAATGTGATTTACGGATTGGGAACATCATTTCTAAAATGCAAACTTTTAACGTGTGTTGGCTGTAACGCAATTACATCGCCAACACTTTTAAGCGCTGTTCTAAAGCGGAATTTTTCTGTGGTGCAGGGTCGCACAAGAATGCAACCATCATGTTACAGAAGAACTACCCGTACTTAGCTTGTGATCTCAATAATTGTCATATTATTGGGAGGCACTGAACAAGGAGTTGTCTTAATGGGCTGTTTTGCATACACACATTGCTAAGTTGTTAATCGCATTGATAGAAACCATACCAGGTCTCCAGCTTGTCTTATTGGCAAATGCTGTGATTTAAAAATAAACAGATACTTAAATTTTTCAGTGCTCTGTCACAGTTGTCTGCTTGCAAAATGTTTATTATTGGCACACAACCAGCTGTGTATGTAGAGAGGAGAATCTATGCAATTAATCTGTGTTACTACAGACAGAATTGTATACACAATTAGGAACACTTACAAAATATTGTATGGTAAATCATTAGAATCATTGATAAACAGTATTCAGTACAGACTGCATATGATACTTGTGACTTTGACATGAAATATCAGAATAATAAAATGTCTTGCTTACATTAATCCTCAACATGAAATTTATCCCAAAATAGGATCTTTCATTTCTTTGACAAATTGCTCAGATGAAAATACAAATTATCGCAAATTTCTAATGGCTTCAGACTGCCAGATTATCTGGCTGCAAGGAGAAAGTGAGGACTGCAGATGCTGGAGATCAGAGCTGAAAATGTGTTGCTGGAAAAGCGCAGCAGTTCAGGCAGCATTCAAGGAGCAGGAGAATCGATGTTTCGGGCATGACCCCTTCTTCAGGAATGAGGAGAGTGCCAAGCAGGCTAAGATAAAAGGTAGGGAGGAGGGACTTGGGGGAGGGGCATTGGAAATGCGATAGGTGGAAGGAGGTTAAGGTGAGGGTGATAGGCCGGAGTAGGGATGGGGGTGGAGAGGTCAGGAAGATTATTGCAGATTAGGGAGGTGGTGCTGAGTTCGTGGGTTGGGACTGAGACAAGGTGGGGGGAGGGGAAATGAGGAAACTGGAGAAATCTGAGTTCATCCCTTGTGGTTGGAGGGTTCCTAGGAGGAAGATGAGGCGCTCGTCCTCCAGCCGTCGTGTTGCTATGGTCTGGCAATGGAGGAGTCCAAGGACCTGCATGTCCTTGGTGGAGTGGGAGGGGGAGTTGAAGTGTTGAGCCACTGTGTGGTTGGTTTGGTTGGTCCGGGTGTCCCAGAGATGTTCTCTGAAACGTTCCGCAAGTAGGCGGCCTGTCTCCCCAATGTAGAGGAGGCCACATCGGGTGCAGCGGATGCAGTAAATGATGTGTGTGGAGGTGCAGGTGAATTTGTGGTGGATATGGAAGGATCCCTTGGGGCCTTGGAGGGAAGTAAAGGGGAGGTGTGGGCGCAGGTTTTGTATTTCTTGCGGTTGCAGGGGAAGGTGCCGGGAGTGGAGGTTGGGTTGGTGGGGGGTGTGGACCCGACAAGGGAGTCACAGAGGGAGTGGTCTTTTTGGAACACTAACAGGGGAGGAGAGGGAAATATACCCCTGGTGGTGGGGTCCGTTTTGAGGTGGAAGAAATGATGACGGATGATATGATGTACATGGAGGTTGGTGGGGTGGTAGGTGAGGACCAGTGGGGTTCTGTTCTGGTGCCGATTGGAGGGGCGGGGCTCAAGGGCGCGGGAGCGGGAAGTGGAGGAGATGCGGTGGAGAGCATTGTCGATCATGTCTGGGGCGAAATTGCAGTCTTTGAAGAAGGAGGTCATCTGGGTTGTTCGGTATTGGAACTGGGCCTCCTGGGAGCAGATGCGACGGAGACGAAGGAATTGGGAATATGGGATGGCGTTTTTACAGGGGGCAGGGTGGGAGGAGCTGTAGTCTAGGCAGCTGTGGGAGTCGGTCGGATCTCCTATCCACCGCCTCCAACCTCATAGTCCCACAATCCCGCACCGCCCGTTTCTACCTCCTGCCCAAAATCCACGAACCTGACTGCCCTCGCCCACCCATTGTTTCAGCCTGCTCCTGCCCCACCAAACTCATCTCTGCATACCTCAACACGGTCCTGTCCCCCTTAGTCCAAGAACTCCCCACCTAAGTTCAGGACACCACCCACCCCCTCCACCTCCATGATTTTCGCTTCCCCGGTCCCCAACGCCTTATCTTCACCATGGACATCCAGTCCCTGTACACCTCCATCCCTCATCACAAAGGACTCAAAGCCCTCCGCTTCTTCCTTTCCCATCGTACCAATCAGCACCCTTCTACTGACACCCTCCTTCAACTGACTGAACTGGTCTTCAATCTGAACAACTTCTCTTTCCAATCCTCCCACTTCCTCCAAACCAAAGGAGTAGCCATGGGCACCTGCATGGGCCCCAGCTATGCCTACCTCTTCGTAAGATATGTGGAACAGTCCATCTTCCGCAGCTACACTGGCACAACCCCCCACCTTTTCCTCTGCTACATCGATGACTGTATCGGCGCTAGCTCGTGCTCTCATGCGGAGGTTGAACAGTTCATCCACTTTACCAACACTTTCCACCCCAACCTCAAATTTACCTGGACCGTCTCAGACTCCTCTCTCCCCTTCCTAGACCTCTCCATTTCTATCTCGGACGACCGAATCAACACGGACATTTACTAACCCAACCACCCCGTGACTCAACTCCCTCTCCCACTCCACCAAGGACATGCAGGTCCTTGAACTCCTCCATCGCCAGACCATAGCAACATGACGGCTGGAGGAAGAGCGCCTCATCTTCCGCCTAGGAACCCTCCGACCACAAGGGATGAACTCAGATTTCTGCAGTTTGCTCATTTCCCCTCCCCCACCTTGTCTCAGTCCCACCTCTCAAAGTCAGCACCACCTTCCTAACCTGCAATCTTCTTCCTGACCTCTCCGCCCCCACCCCCACTCAGGCCTATCACCCTCACCTTAACCTCCTTCCACTTATTGCATTTCCAACGCCCCTCCCCCAAGTCCCTCCGCCCTACCTTTTATCTTAGACTGCTTGGCACACTCTCCTCATTCCTGAAGAAGGAGTCATGCCCGAAACGTCGATTCTCCTGCTATCTGGCTGCAAACATATCAAAGTATAACACAGAATAAACCATACATCTCTCCATCTTAAAAAAGCTGCCAATCAAACTGATACTATAAAACTGTAAATAAATATTAATAATAAAATCAGATGTTTGAATTAAGTGGAAAGGGTAGACCCATTGATCCAAACATTTGTGACTGCAGGAAAATACAATTTCTCCAGTCAATTACTTTGGACAGAACAATATTAATAGCTCTCTGCGTAACAGTAGCATATTTAATCACCCCTGGTCTCATAGGATCAAGCAATGTAATGCCTTCTATGTATCATGGCATAATACATAATCTCTACAGCTTGCAGAAGTTAATGCTACTGAAACAATCCTTCAAATGATGTGATCAACAGGAAAAATCTAATAAATAATTATTTATGAATATAATTTTATATCACTCTTTGGAATACTTTGCTATAGAAATATTATACTTAACCATTTCACCCGGTGGGGTAGCAAATGATACCTGTGAATAAGCTAAAAGTCTGAACTGTTAACTCCAGTTTTGTTGAATTTATGTAAACTTGTCATTTGAGAAGATCAACTAATCAGAACGTAGTTCGGCCATACAAGCGTGTAAAATTTTAGAATACTGGCAAGTCACCATTTGTTTTCAAGATCTCAGATATACAAGGCCTGTGAGTGTGGCTAGACCTGTGAAAAAGTTAAAAATGTTGTCAGAAAAGGATAAGTTGAGAAAGTAAGTGGAAAATTGAGGATTACAACCCAATTGTTTTAGTGGCCATATTAATGATTGTGTGAATGAAATATGGTGTACAAAAAGTCTGCTATAAAAGGGCTATAACTGCACAAGACTCAGAATGATGAGCAGAGTGACATCAACTAACTAGATACGGAGGTGTTTTTCTCTGGGAGTGGACATGGTAATTCAAGAAGAGACAACCATAGAAAGTTTGGATGTAATGATAGTGTATGCTACACATGAGAATTTAGAGATGAGGAAGAAGTAGATCCAATAAATTCTTAAAACGGGGGGGGGGCTGATGACCCTGAAGAGTCTGATGAATATTTGCCCACCGGCTTGCCTATATGCTTCCCGAGCTGAAGTTGCAAAGACCTTAAAGAGTCATCAGAAGATGCACCAAAATTTCACTCTACAGCACAAAACCACAGAAAACATGCTCCTTTACATTGACAACACAACTAATTATATCATGCTCATATCTCAAAATTCCATTTAACACATATTTGTTGGCACATCCATTTGGATTTAGATTAGATTACTTACAGTGTGGAAACAGGCCCTTCGGCCCAACAAGCCCACACCAACCCTCTAAAGAGCAACCCACCCAGACCCATTCCCCTACATCTAACACTACGGGCAATTTAGCATGGCCAGTTCACCTAACCTGCACATTTTTGGGCTGTGGGAGGAAACCGGAGCACCCGGAGGAAACCCACACAGACACGGGGAGAATACGCAACCTCCACATAGAGAGTTGCCTCAGGCGGAAATTGAACCCGGGTCTCTGGCACTGTGAGGCAGCAGTGCTAACCACTGTCCCACCGTGCTGCAATTTGATTATTGTATTTTGAATTGAGAGTTTTGGGATGTAAGTCTTGATGAAACGTAAAGTTAAAACATTTGATTTGAAGTACAAATAATAGTATTATTATTACGTTTTAACGTAGCTGACTATTTTACAGCAGAATCATGACATTAGTTTTGTGTGTTAAAAATCTTTCGTTAAACTATGAATCTTTTGGCATCATTCATTTCGCAATCTTAGGATTCTTGAAAAATGATAATCACATTATTGATTTCTGCTGTTATCGTATCAACATGTTATTTCTTTTTATCTCAGTAGAAATGATTCCAGTCACAGAACTATCATATTTTGGAGAACAAGACCCAGCATTCAAAATCCTGAAACCCTGGTGGGATGTGTTTGCAGAATATCTGACCCTTCTAATGGTTTTGGTCTCAATGTTTGGAGGAGCACTGCAGGTAAAATTATGAGAAAAAACTTTTACAAGGGTAGAGTGTAATTAAGAGATAGTAAGGACTGCAGATGCTGGAAGTCAGAGTCGATAAAATGTGTAGCTGGAAAAGCATAGCAAGTTAGACATCCCCCAACAAACAGGAAAGTCGACTTTTCGGGTCAGAATCCTTCATTAGAATGTAGTTAAGCTTTTTTTTTTCAATTGAATAATCTGGCCATCAGGTGGATGTAAAAATTCCTATGGTGCAGAAGAGCAGCGAATCACCTGCAGTCTCTTGGCCAATATTTATCCCTGAGTAAACAGAATAATTGCAGATTACCTGGTCATTATCATAATGCAATTTGTAGGAGCTGCTGTGCTGAAATTGGCTGCTGTGTTTCCCACATTATAAGAGTGTCCGCACATCAAAAGGACTTAATTGCTAGTAAAGCATTTGGCAAGTTTTGAGAAGATTTGTAGCTCAGGTTGAGGTTCTGGATGTAAGTCAATGTGTTTGTTGATAGAGTTCTGGTTGGAGTGCCATGCTTCTAGGAATTCTTGCGTGTATCTCTGTTTGGTTTGTCCAAGGATAGATGTGTTTGCCTAATCAGAGTGGTGTCCTTCCTCATGTCTATATAAAACTACTAGTGAGAGTGCGTCATGTCTTTTTGTGGCTAGTTGATGTTCATGTATCCTGATGACTAGTTTTCTGCCTGTTTGTCCAATGTAGATTAAATTCTATCAACAAACACATTAACTTGGATCCCATTTACCAACCCCTGAGAAAAAGAACCGGAAATGATATCACAGGAAATGACATCACCAACTCGAGGATACCTAAACACAAATAAAAATTGGGAAATACCACCAGTGCTTCGCCAGAGGCTCACTGATTATGTTACCTAATATGGTGACGAAACATCTGAAAACAAACCTTGCAGCTGAGCGAGCAAACTTACATCTAGTAAAGCATTTTTGGAACCTCCACTTATTATGGAAAAACCTCTATAAATGTTTAAATTGGCTTTAAAGTTGTTGGGTCACAATTGAGGAAAAGTGGCTCCAATTGGCAAGTTTCCAATTGGCAAATATTCTGCTAGCACACATTGTTCAGTTTCTTATATGAAGGACTAGTTCAGTAAGTTAATCATATTTTGGAGAAACAATGTATAGAGTTCTAGCGTACAATGATAGCATACAACGATACTTAATTTTGCATAATATGTTGAGTTTCTCACCTTAGTCATTGCAGAATTGAGACTTAAAAATCATAAAGAAAACACGTTTAAATAGCACCTCATATTCTCAGAACATGTCACATATATCTAATATTCACATTATTACTTTTAAAACGAGGTTTAATTACTGTAGTCTTCTAGACAAAAATCATATCAAAATTGCATACAGTGAATAACCGAAAAAACAACATGCAATACATAGCAGCTTTAATGTAGAAAATGAGGTTTGTAGAGGAAAATATTACTGAAACAAAAGGCATGGTGTCAACTCATCGTGGGAGACTTAAGAAAGGTGACCGGCAAAAATAAGCTCTGAAATATTGCTTAAAGATTATAAGTAAAAAAAAACAAGATTCCCAAACAGTAGAACTAAAGGTGCTACCACTGGTGGGGAAAGGGACAAATAGTAAACAAGGTAAATTACTAATTAAAATAAAAACAAAATACTGCAAATGCTGCACATCTGAAATTAGGAGAAAGTAAAGACTGCAGATGCTGGAGATCAGAGTCGAGACCTTGGTGCTGGAAAAGCACAGCAGGTCGGGCAGCATCTAAGAAGCAGGAGAATCGACGTTCCAGGCATAAGCCCTTCATCAGGAGTGTTTAAATTCTGTTGTGCTTTTACAGCACACACTCTTGACATCTGAAATTATGAGTGGGTGGCTTTTTTTTATCAGAAATATTAGATCATTTTGCAAAAATGTACTTCATTCATAAAATATTTAAATACATTACAAAACAGTTCAAATTGGACATTACAGAAAATGTAATAAAATTACCACGTTGCTCAGTTGAGCATTTGTACTCTATCTGCCTCTTTCCAAATGCAAAAATGGAGTATTTACTAAATGTAACAAGAATTATATACTCAACTCAAGCATTTTACCCCAGATATTCTGCAAAAATGATGTTGTGATAACAGAATATCATGGCAAAAAAACCTTAGACAGTGATTTATTTTCCTATGACGTCTTGGCATGGCTGCCCAGAGCGTCCCTCAATATCTCATCATGGACCTTGGAATGTTCAAATTTGCAACACTCAATTGAAGATAATCCTTTGCACTGGAATACCAAGAAGTTTCATCTAGACCAAAGAGCATCTTTACTGAGTCGATGGTTCACCCACTGCAATTGATGTTTGTCTTGGCGTGCGTCCTAAGGAACATCCATATTAACACAGAGCTGCATGGAGATGTTCAGGAAGAACCTCAACAAAAATCCCTGTCTCTCCAGACTTTTTGTAAAGGAACATTCCTGAAGGAGATGTGACAGTCTCTTTACCACTGCAGCTCTATCAAGGGTCATGTACGATGACACAGAGTGCAGGCGTGCGTGATTGATCTCATGGGGAGTGCACTTTCTACCATCAGCCAAGCTATGTCTTGAATGATATACCCAGGATTTTCAGATAATGGGAATCTGAATCAGAGCAATAGTATGTGCCTGTATATGTATGGAATACAGTAAATAAGATTAGTGAGTTACAAGCATAGATTGCTATGTGCAAAAATGATGTTGTGATAAGAGACCTAGCTCAAGAAATATTCCTCGTTATAAGGTCTCTTCATAAAAGATAGAAAAGGAAGAGGGGTGTCAGTATTGGTTAAAATTTCAAAAATTAAACCCTTGTTAGGGATAACCCTCGCAATTACAGATGAGTCAGTATATATGGGTGGCACAGGGGCACAGTAGTTAGCACTGCTGCCTCACAGCGCCAGAGACTTGGGTTCAATTCCCACCTCAGGCGATTGACTGTGTGGAGTTTGCACATTCTCCTGTGTCTGTGTGGATTTCCTCCGGGTGCTCTGGTTTCCTCCCACAATCCAAAAATGTGCAGGTGAGGTGAATTGGCCATGCTAATTTGTAGTGTTAGGTGATGGGATAAATGTAGGGGAATGGGTTTGGGTGGGTTGCGCTTCGGCAGGTCGGTGTAGTCTTGCTGGGCCTGTTCTCACACTGTAAGTAATCTAAAAGAAACTTTGTGGTAGGTTCTAGAAACAATTATTTGAGATAGAGGCTTGCTGAGGGTGATGCTGATCATGTATACATGGATTTCCAAAAGGTATTCAATATAGTGTTATTCAACAGAGTTATGGGAAAAGTGATAGATCGTGAAATACAAGTAACAGTAGCAATGTGGATATAAGTGGGCGGCACGGTGGCACAGCGGTTAGCACTGCTGCCTCACAGCGCCTGAGACCCGGGTTCAATTCCTGACTCAGGCGACTGACTGTGTGGAGTTTGCACGTTCTCCTCGTGTCTGCGTGGGTTTCCTCCGGGTGCTCCGGTTTCCTCCCACAGTCCAAAGATGTGCGGGTCAGGTGAATTGGCCATGCTAAATTGCCCATAGTGTTAGGTAAGGGGTATGGGTGGGTTGCGCTTCGGCGGGTCGGTGTGGACTTGTTGGGCCGAAGGGCCTGTTTCCACACTGTAAGTAATCTAAAAAAAAATTAGCTGTATAATAGGCAACAGAGTTAATAGATATTTTTAAAGCTGGAAAAAGATTTGTAGTGGAGTTCTCAAGGGGTCTGAATTGGATCTGTTGCTTTTCCTGATATGAACTAATGATCTAGATCTTGGAGTACAGTGGATACTTTTGAAGTTTGGAGATGATACAAAATTTAGAATGATTATAAACTGTGAGGACAGTATGTAATTTCAAAAGGACAGAGAGGTGGCAGATGTGGTTCATTGCAGAAAAGTGTGAAATTTTAGTGGAAGAACATGGAGAGACAACATAAAATATAGATATACACAAGTCATTAAAGATGGAAGAAAGATGGAGAGTTCATAAGGCATACAGTTCCTAGGGCTTAACTAATAGGGGCATACAGTATAAGAGCAAGGAGATTGTGCTGAACTTGTGTACATCACAAGTTATACCTCAGCTGGAATATTGCCTAAGTAGTGAATGAAATGCTGAAGGGAGGATGAAGAAGTGATTGATAAAACTAGTTCCAAGGATGAGAAATTTAAGCTAGGGATTTGAGAAAATGGGACTTTTCTTCTTGGAGAGCAGAAGACTGCCAGGAGATTTGATGAGCCTTCTCTTTTTCAAAGTCATGAGGAAGCTGGACAAAAGTAGACAGGGAGAAACAGTTCCAGCTCATAAAAGGATCAAGAACAAGGGGCACAGATTTAAAATGATTCACAAATGAAGCAAGTGCGATAAACTGTTTTCACACCACAAACAGTTCAAATGTGGCCACATGTGTGGTGGAGACAAAAGAAACTGCAGCTGGTGTGGTGAAGGTAGGTTCAATCAAGGCATCCAAGAGAGTATTAGAAAATTATTTGAATAGAAATTGTGCATAAGGATACATGGAAAAAAAGTACTGAGTTATGTTCACGCAGACAGCCAATGTAGATAAGGGCAGAATGTTATGACCACAACAACATCAGATTCAACACTAGTGTCATGGTTTACAGAGCTGTGGTTCCCGCCCTCTGACATGACTCGGAGAAATGGACTGTCTGCAGCAGACACTTGAAAGCACCAGAGCAGTACCATCAATGCTGCCTCACAAGATCCTGTGAATTCGCTGGAAAGAAAGACGCACCAACACCAGAGTCGGTGACCAGGCTAACATCCCCAGCATCGAGGCATTAACCACCTTTGATTAGCTACCATGAGCTGGGTATGTTGCCCACATGACTGACACAAGACACCCCAAGGAGGTGCTGAACTCCCAGCTTTGAAATGACAGGCAAGCCTCAGGTGAACAGTGCTTCAGTGATAACCTCAAAGCTTTGCTGGCAAAATAAGACATTCCCACAGACACCTGAGAATCACTGGCCCAAGATGAACTTTTAAGGAAAACCTCACGGACTTACAAGCTCTTTTCTCTAGTAGCTCTGGTAGACTGCTCGGCATCTCTGCCTTAAAACCTCTCTTTAAAAGAAAAACAGGATAAACTATTCTTCTTAAGGTTTCAGTATTGTCACACCTTCCCCCTTCCTTTAAAAGAAAATGAACCATCAATATCCAAAGATAGCTTCATTTAAAAAAAACCTTTAATCCTACACTATTTCACAAAATACATATATATTACATTGACTTACTAGAATAGGATAGAATCCTTATAGTGTGGAAGCAGGCCATTTGACCCATCAAGTCCACACCAACCCTACAAAGAGCATCCCAACCCCCCCATAACCCTGCATTTCCCATGGCTAACCAACCTAGCCTGTATATCCCTGGACGCTATGGGCAATTTAACATGGCCAATTCATTTAATCTGCACATCTTTGGATAATGGGAGGAAACCGGAGGAGAGGAGGAAACCCATACAGACACATGGAGAACGTGCAAACTCCCCACAACAATCACCTGAAGCTGGAATTGGACCAGAGTCCCTGGTGCTGTGATTCAGCAGTGCTAATCGTTGAGTCCACTACTACTGTCTATTTCAGTCCTTTTATTTCCCCACAGCTAAATGCCTCTGGCTTTCCACATCAAAGTCGCCACAACGCATTGGCAATTGCATTATCTTTTCCTGCCATATGTATAATTTTCAGATTGAATAGCTGTAATAATAAGCTTCAACTAAACAGTCTGGAATTTTTGTCCTTAACTTTCTCCAGAACCTTTAAGGGGTTAGGATCAGTATTTACAATTGTCTCAGACACATGACTGGCAATATAAAGGTTGAAATGTTGCAATGCTGATACCAAACTCAAGGACTCATTCTTAACCGTGGAATATTTCTGTAGATGACTATTCAGTTTTCTGCAAAAATACCTAATAGGTCTTTCTATTTTTCATTAGCTTCTAGCATGAGCACAGGACGGTGGGCGGCACGGTGGCACAGTGGTTAGCACTGCTGCCTCACAGCGCCTGAGATCTGGGTTCAATTCCTGACTCAGGCGACTGACTGTGTGGAGTTTGCACGTTCTCCCCGTGTCTGCGTGGGTTTCCTCCGGGTGCTCCGGTTTCCTCCCACAGTCCAAAGATGTGCAGGTCAGGTGAATTGGCCATGCTAAATTGCCCGTAGTGTTAGGTAAGGGGTAAATGTAGGGGTATGGGTGGGTTGCGCTTCGGCGGGTCGGTGTGGACTTGTTGGGCCGAAGGGCCTGTTTCCACACTGTAAGTAATCTAATCTAATCACAAGGACCAACATTGCGCAACTCGCATCAGTAGCCACCTTGAGTGGCTTTGTGTAATTAGGTGTAGCTAACACAGGGACAGTGGTTAACACAGCTTTCAGACTGTCAAATGCCTTCTGATATTCCTCTAACCATTGAAATTTTCTGTACTTTTCAATAAGTCAGTAGTGGAACAGCCATACTGCTAAAATTTGGTATAAACTTCAGATAAAAAACATTCAATCCGAGGAATCGTAGTACTTCCCTCTCTGTTGATGATACGTGCAACTCTCGAATAACCTTTGTTTTCAAATCCCCTGGAGCTATCTCTACATGTTCAGTGACATGGTCCAGAAACATGACTTGGAATTTTGCAAACTCACTTAGCTAGTTTATCAACAAACTTGCCTCCCAATGTCGATCAAACAATTCCGATAGATGCTGCAAATGTACCTTCCAGGTGTGACTAAAAAATCTCCAGATGGTTGATGTACACGACACAATTGGGTCAATGTGACTGGTGCATTTTCCGTACCAAATAGTATGATGGGTACAGTCCATTCGGTGTCACAAAAGCCAAAATTGTCTTTACTGTTTCAGATAAAGTTATGTGCCAGTATCTTTTGAGTAAGTTTACTTTGAAATATGTTAGTTGTCCCATCTGAATACAGTCTTCCAAACATGGAATAGGATATGAATCAAATTTTGTAACTGCATTGACTCTGCGATAGTCCAAACATAATCATTGGGTACCATCTGGTTTTGGCACCATTACTATGGGTGAACTCCATTCGCTGCAACTCTCTCAATTATGTTGTCTTTGAGCCTGCATTCAATCTCTTTTTGAATCTGTGCTAACTTTAGAGGGTTAAATCTAGAAGGATGTTGCTTAATTGGAATAGCATTTCCTATCTTGACATAATGCACAATTAGATTAGTACTTCCCAGCTTATTCCGTCATATCTCCCCATGTGATATAATAACTCTTTAAAATAATTTCAATAATTTATCCCAATTTGAGAACTTCCTCATTGTCCGATATAGATGGAGGAATGGCCAAATCAGAATCACCTGAACTTGGTTTTTCTTACTGTGTTGTAACAAGTAATAAATCTTCTTTTGCTTTCCTTCCTTTTCGAAATCCTTTTGAATATATTCACATGACACACCCAATAAGATTTCTTTCTATGTGGTGTTCTTAGCAAATAATTCACATCACTCAATTTTCTTTTGATTTTATAAGGCCCATTAAAGATTCACCTACCATTGGAAGTAACACTAACACTAACACTTTATCTCCACTGGAAAAATTTCAGAATTTTTGATTTCTTGTCTACTTCCTGTTTCAACACATGTTCTGCTACATTTGAATACTGTTGGGCCAACTCAACTGGTCTATTAATCTTTCCCTAAAATTTGACATAGTTCAAATGTGTGGTCTCTGAACTCTGACTCACCAATTTCTCCTTAATTAATTTCAGTTGTCCTCTCACCTCGTGCCCTAATTCACGTGGACTGAATTTGGTAGATTAATTTAGTGGAAAAGAGCAGCAGGTCAGGCAGCATTCAAGGAGCAGGAGAATCGACGTTTCGGTCATGAGCCCTTCTTCAGGAATGAGGAAAATGTGCCAAGCAGGCTAAGATAAAGGTAGGGCGGAGGGACTTGGGGGAGGGGCATTGGAAATGCGATAAGTGGAAGGAGGTTAAGGTGAGGGTGATAGGCCAGAGTGGGGGTGGGGGCGGAGAGGTCAGGAAGAAGATTGCAGGTTAGGGAGGTGGTGCTGAGTTCGAGGGTTGGGACTGAGACAAGGTGGGGGGAGGGAAAATGAGGAAACTGGAGAAATCTGAGTTTATCCCTTGTGGTTGGAGGGTTCCTAGGTGGAAGATGAGGCGCTCTTCCTCCAGCCGTCATGTTGCTATGGTCTGGCGATGGAGGAGTGCACGGACATGCATGTCCTTGGTGGAGTGGGAGGGGGAGTTGAAGTGTTGAGCCACGGGTGGTTGGGTTGGTTGGTCCGGGCGTCCCAGAGGTGTTCTCTGAAACGTTCCGCAAGTAGGCGGCCTGTCTCCCCAATGTAGAGGAGGCCACATCGGGTGCAGCGGATGCAGTAAATGATGTGTGTGGAGGTGCAGGTGAATTTGTGGCGGATATGGAAGGATCCCTTGGGGCCTTGGAGGGAAGTAAGGGGGAGGTGTGGGCGCAAGTTTTGCATTTCTTGCGGTTGCAGGGGAAGGTGCCGGGAGTGGAGGTTGGGTTGGTGGGGGGTATGGACTTGACGAGGGAGTCACAAAGGGAGTGGTCTTTTTGGAACGCTGATAGGGGAGGGGAGGGAAATATACCTTTGGTGGTGGGGTCCGTTTTGACGTGGCGGAAATGACGACGGATGATACGATGTATATGGAGGTTGGTGGGGTGGTAGGTGAGGACCAGTGGGGTTATGGCCTGGTGGCGATTGGAGGGGCGGGGCTCAAGGGCGGAGGAGCGGGAAGTGGAGGAGATGCTTGGAGGGGCGGGGCTCAAGTGGCTTCCTCTACATTGGGGAGACAAGCTACCTACTTGCGGAACGTTTCAGAGAACACTGTGGCCTCCTCTATATTAGGGAGACAGGCCACCTACTTGCGGTATGTTTCAGAGAACACCTCCACCTCCAAACAGACCCCAACCACCAGTCTGCTGGGACCTCACCCGTGGCTAACGATGTTGCATAAATATAAGCCAGGGTCCCCGCAACATCTTCTCGAGCCTCTTACAGATTTCTTGGGTATATATCTGGTCAAGACTAGGAGGTTTATCCACCTTCATATATTCTAATACATCCAACACCTCCTTTACTGCGATATGGACTGTCTCCAAGATATGATTACTAACTTGCCCAAGTTCCCAAGTCTTCAAGTCTTGCTCCATGGTAAACATAGAGGAGAAATATTCATTGAGAATCTCGCCCATTTCCTGCAGTTCTACACATGCATGTCCACTTGGGTCCTTGAGGGTTCCTATTTTCTCTCCAGTTTTTTTTTATTTTAATATACTTAAAAAACCTCTTTGCATTCACCCTAATCTTTTCAGCCAAGGCTATCTTGTGCCTGCTTTTCACCCTACTGATTTCATTCTTCAATAAACTGTATCCATCATATACCTCTGGGGATTCTCTTGATCCCAGCTGCCTGTACCTGAGCCATCCCTCCTTTTTTCTGGTCAAAGCCTCAATATTTCTTGTCATCAAGGGTTCCCTATTCCTGTCAACCCTGCCATTCACCCTCACAAGATCGTACAGACCTTGAACTTTGCTGGAGGTCCCTTTACCTGCAAACAAACTACTCCAATCAAACCCTGCAAGCTCCTTTCTAATTCCACCAGGGGATTCCTGTACTCTCTGCCTACTCCCTTTGCATTTCCTGGTTGTCACCCAGCTACCCTCTGCCTGCAACTCGGATAAAGGGCATTCCTGTTGAAGGACTTCTGCCCGAAACATCAAATCTTCTGTTTGTCACGCTGCCTGACCTGCTGTGCTTTTCCAGCTCCACACTTTTCAACTCCTACTGTCTGTCTGCACCTTTAGGTGTGACCACCTCACTGAAACTCTTATCTGTGAAGCCCTCAGTATCTCAGAAGATCCAAAGTGCATCCAACTTCAGCTTCAGCACCCTAACACAGTTTCCCAGGAGTTGCAGCTTGGTGCACTTCCCACAGGTGTAGTCATCAGGGAGGATGGAAGTCTCTTTGTGCTCTCAACTCCTGCAGGAGGAACAAGCAACTGCCCTAACACTAAAGAGGAAAATTCAAAGGACTATACCTGAGCTTATCTGTAGTTTTTGCTGAGCTGCTACTCTCTGAAGCCACTCCACACAAATTCTTACAACATACTACCAACAATAATTTTGTTATAGCATATCTCTCTATCAACCCCTCTTTGTTTTTTGGTTAGAGGAGGAAAGAAGGAGAAAGACACAACTGTGATGTAGTGTTTGCACCTTAAACGCTCCTTGATACCAGACCCATGACAATCTGCTGTTCAGTGCAGGTGACTGTTTCCAGGCTGTAATGTTTAGATTATTTGAATAGAAATAATCACCTAGTGCCCTCTTGAGTGCCTTAATTGGAACTGCGTCCAGTAGTGCATTCCGAACTGAAACCACTTTTTGAGGAAAGGTATTTTCTCACATGCGGTTTTCTACGTTTAAATGCGTACCTTCTTGATAAACATCTTATATATGATCTGCATAAATTGTCAGAGATGTAAGAAATATTCCCAATAAAATATGACCCCTGGTTTCAGTCTGTCTGAATTGGTATTCCAATGTGCAGAATACTTCACAGAATCCCAGTTTTGTTGCTGTGAGGGCCAGACACTATTTTTGACTAAGAGTACCATAATAAGAGGGACTTATAAAACCTACTAGAATGTGTGTTCACAGCCCATTTGGCAGGATATGGTTTCACAGCCCACTTGCTTTTCTTACGCAGGAGAAACAAAAAATGATTGATTTGTCAAATATTCCATCACAGTAAGGGTGGTAGGACATGATCAATAGTTTCTCCAGCTCACCAGAAGGAAAAACCAGTAAAACTGCTGAATGATGTATACTGGTTCAACTTGTTTTGTATACCTCAGAACAGTGCTCCAGTATGACCAGTGTGTTCATTTTCAAGTGTATCTTTTTTTTCCTGTGCTTCTCCCCGGACAAGTCAATCATTGCTGAATAATGTCCTCTTACTGTATAATAATAATACTTCAGATAATTTGCTTCTTTGTAGCTGGAGTAATGCAGGTGAAACAAAAATTAGGGGTGAGATTGACATCCTAGTAAAAGTAAGTAATTTGGGCCCATGAAGTTGAAGCAGGAAAGATTAGCCCTTCTGTTGCCAGGAAGACATGGCCTACGAGGTGACTATTTAATTGATCTGGTTTAATTAATTAGTTAATAAGTGTTTAATCTGTTATTTCCTAGGTATCAAGTGAGCAGATTCTGTGTATCCCAGTTCCAGAGGGTCTCTCCATTCAAGAGCGCCAATGGAACCACTCTATTTTGGAGGAGCTCAATCTTAGTGTGTTTGCTACTGGATTCCAGACTGGCCTAGATGTCCAGCAATATTACCTTATTAATCAGTGGTGCTATGATAATGCAGTTATTTGGTTTTCCAAATATTTCCCTTATCTGGTACTTCTGCATTCTCTGATATTTTTAATCAGTAGCAATTTTTGGTTCAAATTTCCTGGCACAAGTTCGAAGATTGAACATTTTATAACTGTGCTTGGGAAATGCCTAGACTCTCCATGGACCACCAAAGCGCTATCAGAAACAGTATATGAGGAGTCTACCCCCAGGATACCTGTAGTTTCAGAATCAAATATAGATCAATCATTATCTTCTATAAGTAGTCCATTGAAAGTTGATTCTTCTGAGTCATTGTCCCAAGAGATGACTTTCAGCAATGACATCCATGAAGCAGATAAAGTTTCTCTTTTATCTAAAGGTTCCTCACAAGCTTTGAAAGCTGCTGGTGGTATAATGGTGGACAACTCCTCAGTGAAAATTTTGGATAAAAAAGAAGGTGAACAAGCAAAATCATTGTTTGAAAAGGTGAAGAAGTTCCGCCTCCACACAGAAGAGGGAGACATTCTCTATACAATGTACTTGAATCAGACCATTGTCCGAGCTGTACAAAGTGTTGTTATCCTTGTCTACATCAGCATTTTCATTCCTCAAATGTGTAACAACATTCACTGCGTTGATGCACTGCACATCACAGGATTCACTGACTTCTTCTGCATTCATGGTTTATGGAGGATGTTTCGAATGTTATCCTTAGTATATATAACTGCAATTGTCTTATACAGTTGCACATGTCTGTACACACTGCACTGGATACTCTATTACAAATTAAAAGAGTATTCATTTGAAAATGTGAGGGTTGAGACTGGGATGGATGATATTCCTGATGTAAGAAACGATTTTGCATTCTTGCTTCATCTTATCGATCAATATGACAAACTTTATGCCAGGAAGTTTGCTGTGTTCCTGTCAGATGTGAGTGAGAACAAACTTCTTCAGCTCAATTTGAATCATGAGTGGAGTCAAGAGCGACTAAAGCAGCGTCTCATCACAAACATTGAGAACAAAGTTGAGATGCACCTCTTCATGATGCCTGGAATTCCAATCCAGGTTTATGACCTGACTGAGATTGAGGTGTTAAAGCTGGAACTCATCAAAGGTGTTGCCATTTCTGCAGCCATCTCCAACCTCAAAATGATGAAAGAAATGTGGTTATACAATTGTTCAGTTAAGGTGGAAAGGCAGGCACTTTTATTCTTGAAGGAGAATTTGATAACTTTACGTGTACGGTTTGGTATTGCTGATGAAATACCTCCATGGATATTCACCTTGAAAAGTTTGCGTGAGCTCTATATTGAAGGGCAACTGCAAACAGACAGCAAAATCTCCACAGCTCTGCAAATGTTTCGTGAGCTCCCTAAGGTAGACACTTTGCATCTGAAAACTAATATAACTAAGCTGCCAACTGCAATTTTAGACATGGCACCTCACCTTCTATGCTTGATAATTCACAACGAAGGTGTAAAAATAACATCTCTTGCAACCATTAAGAAGCTTTTCTGCCTGACTCTCTTGAGGCTGCTCCACTGTAATTTGGAAAGAATTCCTAGTGCCATCTTCAGCTTGACCAACTTACAGGAACTGGATCTCAAAGACAACAACCTAAGTTCGACAGAGGAGCTTGCCAGTTGCCAAAACCTTCGAAAGCTCATCTGTCTCAGATTGTGGCATAACAACATCTCTTCAATTCCTGTTCACATTGCCAAAATTGCTAACCTTGAAATGCTTTATCTGAATAAGAACAAGATTGAATTCCTGCCTCCAAGTTTGTTTAAACTTACAAAGCTACTCTTCCTAGATGTCTCACACAATCACATCTCCAAGATCCCTCCTGATATAGACCAGCTCGTAGAGCTGCAGCATTTTGCTATAGAATGCAATAAGGTGACCGAATTACCAGAAAACCTTTTCTCTTGCACCAAGCTTCGGGTGCTCAATATCTCACATAATAATTTAACTCACCTTTCTCCTTCAATTGGACGTCTTCGGCAACTGCAATTTCTGGACATTAAAGTCAACAAACTGGATAAACTTCCAGTTGAATTGGGACAATGTGTTTTCCTCCACAAAAACCAACTGATTGTAGAAGATGATATTTTTAAAACCCTACCTCTGGAAGTCAGGGAGCAGATTACAAATATCACATCAAGCTAAATGTGAATGGTGAAGGCTTAATATTAATTGTATCAAATCTACGCATGGCTAAAAGTTGGTTTTATGGGATGTGTCACTCAATGGGATGATGATGTTTTCAACAGATATAGTACCATATTATCCTAATGCAGTTCCACTTCACAGTCATAACAGGAAGATTGTTTCAGCTAATTTTGGTATTAACAATAAATCAGACATTTGAGTTGAAGTCTTAACCAGGACAATATTGTGGTCCAAAATATTGATGCTATAAAGCATAGGTCATCATGGGAATTTGACAACCATGCTTATATGAGAAGATATGTATGGGAACATACCATTTGTTAACAAAAAAGCAGAGAGGGAAAATCAAAACCACCCCCATCCGAACTTCAAAGAAACCAACTCTGCAACCCCATATTATTTTCCAGACAGGAACAGCTACTTGCTATGAAAATTGAAAACATTCTTTTACAAGTCTATTTGTTTATCTTCCAATAGTGACCAGCTCAAAAGAAAGTTGTCCATATTAAATTCCAACTGAAGGAGAAGGTATAAGTTGTTAATGCTCTGATATATCATACCACAGATGTGATAGGATGCCCATTACAATAATAGCCATAGTTTTCTAACGTAATCTAGGCATTGCTGATCTGGGTTTCTTCCTAAGAGAGAGAGAAATTTGGGTAAGCAGTCACAGCCTGAACCCTCTTGCACCTTTTCCCAAAAAAGGCACACAAGATTATTATCAAAGATCTGAGAGGATTTGAAGATGAAGACATATTGCTTAAAGGTGAAGCGAATGAAAGTGGTGAGATATGTCACTCCCTGTACTAAACAACCAAAAATACACTGGTTCCTTTCTTACAGCAGTTAGTTGTTTATACTCAGAGATCTGGATTATGTTTCATTTCAAATAAAATATATGACCCATGGTATCATGGATAGTGCACGATTAGTTAGCACAGTAATCGTTGTCATGCACAATGCATGATGATTATCATCAGCCATATCACAGACAGCAAAAGATGTGATGTCCTTCACTTTTAACTTACTTCTGCCTTCTTGGATTCATACGACAAATCACAACTATCTTAAATGCATGTTTTCATAAAATCATTAGAAGCTTTACGATAGCTTAGAAGTTGAATATGCCTTGCCATATGGCCTGCAAGATGCTAGGTTTAGTCACTAATATGCATTCAGTTTGATTATCTCAGCTGAAGCAGTGGTGCATACATTAAAATTACTGAGGTAGACTGGGGTAATTTATACCCAGCAAGAGTTTATCTCTTGGTCATTATATAGTCCACCAAGAATGTGCATGGATAAGCAGGTATGTACAGTGGAGTGACTTATCCATTTTAGTATTACTCTGACTTATATACCAACGATTTTTGGATGCGGTGTTGTAGCTCTCAATCCTGCATCACTATTTTCCAGCATGAACAAAGTTCGACTCTGGGAGAGAAAAATAATTTGGAGTTTAAACTGAGCTGATTTTTATCACCATTTGATAGAAATTTGACCTTTCTTAAAGGGGAAGGTGAAAAATTTGAAGAGGTAAAATGCCCCAGCAACAAAGCTTGCTGATACTAAACTACCTTCAAATTATATTGTTTTGTCCAAATCATCACAAAAGCAACAAATATATGAAGTTATGATATGGAGGTGCCAGTGTTGGACTAGGATAGACAAAGTCAAAAATCACAACATCAGATTATTGTCCAAGAAGTTTATTTGAAATCATAAGCTTTCAGAGTGACGCTCCTTTGTCAGGCATAGTGAGAGAGGGCATACTGACAGTTTGAGATCAAAGGATCATACAACTGGTGTAAGTAGAGTAAACAAACCTAAAATGGCTGGTGGAGAACTCAGTTACAAAGGAACTGCAAGTTTTAATTGATTAAGATGCAAATTCAGAATCTATTCCAAGTCACAGCCATGAGATAATTAAAGATATTATTAGTGTCTGCCTAACTTTCCAAACTACAGTCAAGTTGAGATGCAACAGGTGACATCTCAGGTCAGACGCTGACTTGTAGGTGTGAGGCCTCATTCAGAATCTGAGTTTTAAATCAGGCTGGTCTTGTTCTGAAAACAAAAATTTATACTGAAGTCATTCATCAATTATTTGGGAACTTTGTAGGCTGAAATGTGTTTTGTCTTTTTTAAACTTAGTTAGAAAAATAGCAAAATCCAATGATTTATAATTATTCTGTATCTGTTGTAAAGTGACATCTGTACAGCCTAGAAATACCACTTCCAATGTATTAGTATGTAAATAATCATATGTTTAATATTTTTCAGGGACTACATTATCTTTTTAAGTGGTGGCAGATGTCACTAATGCAATGCTAAATAAAATAAAACAGAGACAGGTAATTTGAGGAGCACTACCTGCAGACTAAAATGCTACTACATCAAGAATCCAGACAGATGATTGCATTTTTTAAAACCTTACCGTTTAAACCCTTTGAAAGTAATTTTAGCCTCTATCAATATTGTTAACGGTATAGTTGGCTTCATCCTTAGCATAGTTCTGTTTGTGGGATCTTGCTGTTTCCTATAATTATAGCAGTGATTGTACCTTTTAAAAGAAACATCAACTGCAAAATGCTTTGGCATGCGCCCAGATCCTAAAGATCATATAATTGTGATATATTTTGTTTTCTTCCCTTATCTTGAAACTGTCATTTTAATTTACAAATCCCATCCTAAATTTCCCCTAGCTTTCTCTCTGATAAAGGTATTTAGTGGCCCAACTTTTCCCTCCTTTAAATCCCCACCCCTGGTTTCATCATTCAGCCAAATCAGCCCTACTGTTATGAAGTTCATTCTTACATCTGACAATCTTATTGCAAAATACTTAGCCTTTCCCTAATAATTATCAACATCCCTTTGCCAGAATCCCTATTTTTGATGTTAAGCTACTAACAATGTGATTTCCTCTATATTGGGGGGATGAAACACAGGCTGGGTGAGTGCTTTGCAAAACACCCCCATTCTGTCCTTTAAAATTACCCTGAGCTTCCCATTGCCTGCCACTTCTCTGGCCAACATGTGTGTCTCAGGCCTGCTGCAGTGCTCCAGCAGGGCTCAGCGCAAGTTGGAAAAACAATATCTCATCTGCTTGGGGATCCTGCAGTTTTCAGGACTCAGTATCATGTTCAATTATTTTAAAGCCTGAACACCATGCTTCCATGTTTATTGCCCACCCAACACCTTGGACCTGTCATTACAGAGGCTGATTCCAAAACAATATTGAGCTAGGGAATGTAAAATTTAGCAATGCTTGATGCTGCTTCAATGAATTTATAAATGTCTGAGGGAAATTACGTTGTGAGGATCTCAGAGGAAAACTGTATTAGACCTGGCTGTAGTAGCCCTCACCTACATTAACTCAGATGAGAGCATTCTAACAGATCTTCAAGATGCTGTAACTGTGACCATTTCAACAAAGAAGATAAGACTGATTGCAGTAACAAGAGGGGTCTCCCTGCTGTCCACTTCAAGGAACATCATTGCAAAAATTCCCAATCACCTCCTACCAGTGATTGAAGAGTACCTGTTTGAGTCAATATGATTTCCATTCACCAAGAGGCACAAGTCAAATCTAAGCAGACAGCAGCAACAAACTTTATATTTGGCCTTCTTCAACCTCACAAAAGCCTTGAATATCTTCTAGAATAGATTATGGAAGGTTGGCCTCAAATGTGACTGTCTGCTGAAATTCATTACCATTCTCTACCTGCTACACAATAAGCAAGTCATAATCTTCACTAACAGAGTCACTATAGGCATAAAGACACAAACAGTAGAGTTAAGTAAGCTTTGGCATCACACCAACGCACTTCATCTTTTGCACCACAACACTTGCTATAAATTATAGGAAACAGCAAGATCCCACCAACAGAAATATGTTAAGGATGAAGCCAACACAGCACCAGGGTCCCACGTTCAATTCCAGCCTCAGGTGACTGTATGGAGTTTGGGTTTCCTCCTGGAATTCCAAAGGTGTGCAGATCAGGTGAATTGGCCATATTAAAATTGCCCATAGTGTTAGGTGTATTAGTCGGAGGGAAATGGGTCTGGGTGGGTTACTCTTCGGAGGGTCGGTGTGGACTTGTTGGGCCAAAGGGCCTGTTTCTACACTGTAGGGAATCTAATCTAATCTAAACACTTCACTCCATATTTTTAAAGCTTCCTACTAGAGTAGAGCTTCTCCACAGAATTAGCAGGAAACTGTTCAACCTGTCACCTTTCCTGTCAAAAACCAAGACCATCCTCAACCTCACTCACTGAATTGCAGTACACACAATCAGAGGTCATGGGCCAAACCATCATCATCACATTCATCAAAGTACAACAAAACATTCTTTAGGCTAAAAATCCAGAAGATAAAATTCCTCTACCAATCTGTTCCCATGAATATCAAGGTTTACACTGGACACAATGTGAATCAATTTGGAGTGTCCTTTGACATAGTCAACCAAATTTAATTTTGCCTCTAGTGTGCCAGTATAGCTTTTTGCTATTTAAGTAACACAGCTCAACCTGCAGGACACTAGTGCTGCCTGCATTGGAGACATGGACGATGTACAGCAGACATTTCAAACCTCAAGAGAAATACCACCAGCAACAAATCCCAAAATCCACTGACAGGATAGATGCTCCAATATCAGTGTCTTCTCTCAAGCCAATATCCTAGTATTGTACCACTGGTTACTGTAAGTCAGCTTTGTTAAATGGACCACATCGCATATCTAACACAAGACTTTCAAAGCAAACTCTCTGCTCTGAACTTCATTGTGAAAAGGAGGCCTGATAAATTACTTCAAGGATGTCCTATAAATCTCCAGGTTAAAAAAAAATACCCTCCAATTTTGGGTATCACATGCTCTCGACTGCCCAAACTCAAGAAGAGAAGCATCAAGGTACCAAACATTTTTTGAATCTCCAGACCGAGCAGATGGCACTGAAGTGCAAACAAAAGGATCATGCTCAAAACTTCCAACCCGCCTGTTTCCTCTAACACCCTCTGTGGCAGCATTAGACTGTTTAGTTGCCTCAGGTCCTACAACTCCAAAGTCAGAGAAGGTCATCCTCGGTCTTGAGGTACTGCCAAAGAAGACTTTAAAGTAACTGGAACAACACAAAATCATTATTTTTCTGAACCCCACTCCTGTAACGGACTTGGTATTCCTTTCTCTTAAAGTCACCACCTCTTTTTCCCTTACAAAAGCAGGTTACCTGAGCCTGCAATAACCCCATACTATATTAGCCCATTTTCCCACCACAATTCCAAGCAATGAGATGACAAGTGAAACATTTTGAAGTTAATTTTTTTTTATCTTAAGACGTATACCTCTTTCTACCATACCATTTCCTTTCAATGTCTTCACTCTTCACCCCTGCTATGCTAGTGGTTTTGACTATGAAAATAATCCTCAGTCTCAAGGGATTACCTTGACAGGACAAAAACACTTTCATTGCCAAAAACCCAGTGACATTCAGTTGGACAAGATAGAAAGCCATAGAAGAGTATCACAGTACATTAGCACGGAGGTCAAAAAAACTTCGCAAAATGAAATGCTTTAGGAAGCAGAAATGAATTAAAAATTGTCCACTTCTACTCTTGTGTACCTTGACCTGCCTTTTTGATGTCTGATTCAAGGAACAGACAAGGACACAATTCTGATTGTAAAGAAAGCTGGGTGGAAATGAATACACGGTGTTTTATCTCTGAGAAAATCTTTACCATGGAAATTCACTAAGGAATTCTACCTTTCCCACTGACGCTGTAGCAAGTTTCTACCGAAATAACATTAATGTGGATGTAGAACATCTAGTAATCTGCCTCAGATGTGATGTTCTTCATGATAGGAAAATCCTCCTTCAGGGAGGATTCTACATCAGGTGAGTGAACTGTTCTATCAGTTTACCATACAACCAGTCAAGGTGATAGATCTTTCCTAATCAATATTGCATCTGAAAAACTAAAATGCATAATAGTTTCGATGCTTTTTAAATAATCATAATATAACACACACTCATGTAACAAGTCCAAAATTAAACTGCAAAAGACAAACAGCTACATAGAAGGTGCAATGGTAGTCAAGCCTTTGCCAGCTAGTAAAAGCAATATCATAATGTCAGGAAGCATTTCACATTAAATGATTACTATCTGAAATGAACTTCCAAATAAGAGCATTGGAAGCAAATAATAAAGATTCCTATTGAACACAGTTCATTACATCATGAATAATCACTAATATGAAGTATTTATAGCTCAGATCATTGAGCTACATTCAAGAGGTACTCAGCAGCTCACTAAGGTTCCTTCGACAGCACCTTCCAAACCCATGATGTCTTAACACTTTGAACTATATAAGACTGGCAGATATATGAGAACACCACCACCTCATGAAATCTTCCAAACCACACATCATCCTGATTTGGAACTATATTACCATTACTCCACTAATAGCTGGGTCAAAATCCTAGAACTTCCTTCCAAACAGCACTGTAACTACAAACACCACAATGGAGTGCAGGAATTGAAAGCAGCAGCTCGACACTATCTTCTCAAAAGATTGAAAATCCAATAATTGTCACCCATATCCCATTAAAGAATAAATAACAAATTATTGACAAAGAACATCGGGTGGAACATAAACACCAGCACAAACCTGTCGAGTCCAACCACCTTTAAATTGTGCTGTCAATTTGATGCAAGTCAATTGTTGGTTACAGTGGCAAGGCAAAAAGAAAGGACAAAGGTTTTTATGTATTGGAGACATGAATGGTTTCATTCTTCTATTATTTTTATTTTGTCTTTGGTATGGTTAACAGACTTTGAAAAGTTAATCAATTCTGTCACGTGAAGAAAGGAACTAATCAAAAGCAAACCGCTTTAAGAATAAACTATCCTGATTTTTAATTCTTTAAATCCCCACTTTCAGCATCCAATTGAAGAAAACCAGTTTCTCTTAATTTTGTGGGTCTGAAGTCACAATTAAACCAGACTGGATAAAGATGATAGATTTTCTTCCCTAAAGAATATCAATAAACTAGATTATTTTTTAAAAATGATAATCAGGTAATTCTGTGTTAGTATTTAAAGATAGAAGCTTGTCATTCCAGATTTATTCAATTAACCAAATTTATATTCCCTGCCATTGTAGGATTTGAACTCATTCATATATTGGGGAGGCAGTGGCTTAGTTGGGGACATGCAAGTGTAGCAATGATGTAGTTAGACGAGCAATTCAGAACACCAGGTCAAATGTTCTGGGGACATGGGTTAGCATCCCACTGTGGGAGATAGCGGGATATTTGAATCCAATAAAAATCTAGAAAAGTTAGCCCGTGGAACCATGTTAACCGTTCACTGTTGATTATCATGAAAACCCAAACTGTTTCACTCATCCCAAAGAAATAAATCTAGCATACATGTGAACTCCAGACCTCTGAGCAATTAGAGGTGGGCAATAAATGATGGCCTACGCAGCCACACCCACATCCTTTCAATAAGTAACCCCAAGCCTCTGGATTACTAGACCAGGTACACAACTATTATAATATTGTACCCTTATAAAAAAGGAAGACAAAATTAGTAAAACAATAATATTTATTTTAAAAAGTGTTTAATGCAATTTTATTGGATACAAGTGTTCCCAGAAGTAATTATTACTCTTTCCAGCAGTAAAACAAAAACATTTCCATTTGTATCCAGATAGTATCACTAAATCGCAAAACAAAACTCACAAATGGAAATTGTACTCAACTTTTAAGCAAAAACTTCAGCTGAAAACAACTGTCACATTTTCAATAAATTGTATTCCACTTAAAACTGTTGGACAAGCAAATGTAGAAAGTTTGGTTACACAATATAACTCCTGCTCATCATTAAAGGCAGTTTGAAAACACCAAAGCATTAGCATGCAACTTTATTTTGCTTCTTCGAGCTAACTAATTTTGTGAAATTCCCTTCAACATCTTTAATCAAAAGACGTAGAAATGAGAAGACAGTTTTAGAATTGCATTATACTATGAAACACAGGGAACTGCAAATGTCACATCCAATTCCCTGATATTAAGCTAGGGACCAATACAATGACAGCTGCAAATGTGTTGCTGGTCAAAGCACAGCAGGCCAGGCAGCATCTCAGGAATAGAGAATTCGACGTTTCGAGCATAAGCCCTTCATCAGGAATGGGCTTATGCTCGAAACGTCGAATTCTCTATTCCTGAGATGCTGCCTGGCCTGCTGTGCTTTGACCAGCAACACATTTCCAGCTGTGATCTCCAGCATCTGCAGACCTCATTTTTTACCAATACAATGACACTTGTAAACTTCTTTTAAGAAGAAAGTATTAACCAGGTAAAGCCACTTCACACAGAATGTCTGTTCATATCCTGGATTGGTATTACCTTCTCTGGAAAATTAAAAGGAAGTCAACAAGGCAAATGCACTCATGAACCACTTTCACAGAGAACAGCATTTCACATAAAACTAGCTAGACAAAGCTAGGAAGAGAGCCACACTAGATTTGGTACAATCATTGCATTGAATTATCCCAAATACGTGTTCTAGGATCAACATAAGAACCTTGTGGTGACTAAAGCAACATTGCTTTAATTCAGATAGAGTACTTGTGGAGAATTCTATGCTGAATTAACAAATGAGACAAATACATCTGTACAGCAAATTACTCTAATTTTTCTGCATCACCATCACCACCACCTGAGGGACTCTCAGTACTGTCATCAGAATTTTCTCCATCACCAGCTTCCAAGATGTTATCTTCATCTTTGGCTGAGACAGCTACTTCAGCAGTTTCTTCTGCTGGAAGAGATTCTTCACTGTTTTGGTCTCCTGTCAGGTTTGCTTCCCCTTCTTCATCAGTGGCATCAGCTCCTTGCTCAGACTTGTCAACAATGGTCTGATCTGCACTGACAATTTTACCATCACCTTCAGCACTTTCTCCCCCTGGTTCTAGCTTTATTTCTGCTTGCTCACCTTCTGTGGTTTCATCTTTCTTCTCTTCATCATTTTCCCCTGCATCACCCTCTGACGGGTCATCTACACCATCTTCATTTTCTTTAGCATCTTCTTCAGTAAAGGGATTCTCACCCTGTGAAATGTGAACAAATTTAGATCTCTGAAAAACTTGGGACAGTTAAGATTCCAAAGCTTCCAGTTGCAACTCTATTTCACTTAGACATTTTTAACTTCAAATTTTCTCCCCAAGGTCTGAGAGTCTCCACTGAAAGACAGTTCTAGATTTCATTCAAGTAGTCACTTGCATGAAAGCTATGACAATTACACATATATTCTCTTTCAACTAGACACATTTCAAACTATTCAGGGTTTTGACTGAGCACAGAAAGCAGTTGTTTACATTGACAGGAGGTTCAGTAATCAGAGGACACAGATTTAAGGTAAAATAAGCAGAGGAGGGGAATGAGAAGACCTCTGTAAAGCATGCCTGAAAGGAAGCAAATTGAAGAGTAAATTTTAAAAACTGAATCAGATACATATTTAAAATTTGTAGGGCAGTGAGAAAACAGCAGTAGTGGAGGAGTACTTTGAAAATTTCCTTCAAAAATCAAGCATAGCTTTGGTGGGACAAATGGCTCCCTGTGTGCTCCAGTAGCAAGTCCATTCTGTCCACATAGTTAAGAGGTTCTGGATGTAAATTTGCTCACTGAGCAGGAAGGTTCATTTTCAGATGTTTCGTCATCCACTAGCAAGTCTATTCTGTACATACACAACGTACACACAATTAAAAGGTTCTGGATATAAGTTTGCTCCCTGAGCAAGAAGGTGATTTTCAGATGTTTTATCATCATATGTGGTCACATCATCAGAGAGCCTCGGATGAAGCACTGGTGTTATGACCCGCTTTCTATTTACAGAGGAATCTCGATTATCCTAACGAGATGGATGGGCACTATTTAATTCGGATAATTGATTATTTGGTTAATTGATTTCCTCTGGGGCATGGAGTTCTCTGTGAAGTTTGCGCCCCATTCAGGGGGCTAGGCAGCAGCACACCGTGCTCGAGCACCACCCTCTGCCCGCATCTCCTCTCCTCCCCCTGTGTAGAATTCTAGGGAAAGTGTGGGCAGAGGGGGGGAGAGAGAGAGAGAGAGAGAGAGAGAGGAGACGAGTGGTCAGTTATTTAGAGATGATGCCTGGGACTGTCCAGGACTCTTTTCACCAGCATTTGTGAGCTGAGTTCACTTTTAATCATTGTACCTGTAAACAAAAGACACGATCAGGGTTGAATCAGTTCTTTGATGTAATGTTTCTATTAGTACCTTGAGATCCCCTTTGAATAATCTAATATTCGGATAATTGATATTCAGATAATTGAGGTTCCTCTGTATGTGTTGAGGTTTCCTTGAGTTGGTGATGTCATTTCCTGTACTTTTTTGTCATAGGGTGGTAAATGGGGTCCAAGTCAATGTGTTTGTTTATAGATCTATCAATAAACACATTGACTTGGACCCCATTTACCACCCTATGAGAAAAAGAACAAGAAATGATATCACCTCCCAAGGAAACCTCAACACAAATAGAAAGCGGGTCATACCACCAGTGCTTCAATGTAGGCTCACTGATGATGTTACCTCATACGGTGATGAAATGTCTGAAAATGAACCTTCCTGTTCAGTGAGCAAACTTACATCCAGTTTCCTCCAACTATTTGGCAAGGTATACTGCCATGATTTTGAATATTACCTTGAGGTATTTGTCCAACATGGTCACAATGTTACGATTATTGAGTATACTCTTAGCTACTTGAAGACTAGTCTTCTTTGACTGCTCAAGCATCATCTGAAAATAAAAGCAAACCATTATTTTACAATAAACCAACTACACAAATATTAGATACGTGCTCACGTGATCCCAACCCAGACCTTCAAGTCTCAAAAACCCATCATACTTGTGCTCATTGACATTGGCACCCAATTTAGCAATGCCCCAAAATTTAAAATTCTCACCCCTTACCATCTGTCCTCTCCTCAAGCCCTACTTTACTTGCATATCAGTGTAATATTTAATTATGTTGAGATGATGGACATTAGGAATCATAACATGTATAAAGCAGGTTAAAATTGTGGTTATTAGTTTTGTGATGATGGTGCTCCTTCAACAAGGTTATTTTGTCCTTGGCACTTTTTTTTAAAAGACATGTTGTAAAGGCAGAGGTGCCGCAATGCATGGGAGAGAGCCTAGTTTAATAATGGCAGGGGGATGGTCAGTTCTCCCAGTTCAAGTTTTTTCTAGTTTTAGTTGTGAGTGAATAGTGGCTTGCAGTATAGGAAGGTTCCAAGCTTCAGCAGATGGTTCCTGACTGGCTTTCTCTCTGAAATCTCTTTGGAAGATGTTTCCTCTTGTCTATAAGAACCTGTGTTTGAATTTATCTTTTGCCAAGAGGTGTGTTTATGGGATGTTGTGGGAATTGGAACAGGTCTTTA